>NC_060274.1:6603952-6903952 GCF_021613505.1 Equus quagga | reverse complement strand
AGCCAAGGAAATATGGCATTTGCATAGGAATACATTAACGGGCCAATGGAACAGAATAGAGAACCTGCAAATATCTGTAAGTACATACAGAATGTAACATATGACCAAGTTGGCATTTCCATTCAGTGGGGCAAGGTTGGGTTATCTAATAACGGTGTGGGTACAATATAATAGCCAATAGTTGGAGTGAATAAATGGTCTGTTATCATTGCAGAAAAGAATTCCAAATGGATTAAATTATCTAAATAAGAAAACAAAAAGCTTAACAAAATATCAGATGGAAAATATCTGTGGCAATTCACATAAACTGTAGTGGGACTGGTGGTGGGAAGAGCTTTGCAAAGATAGAACTGAATAAGTCTCTCCTTACATAAAAGAAAATGCTCTGCATTTCAAAAATTCTGCAATGCAAAAAGACAAAAATGCTTATACAACATATAGTAGGAAAAGGATTAATATACCCATTCTAAAAAAATATTTCTGCCAATTACTTTACAAAACAGCAAACAATCCCAATTCAATACCAAAGAATATGAGATGGTAAATCTAAGGAGAGAAAATGCTAAAGGCTAATAACATGAAAAGATGCTTGACTTTACTGGTAGTCAGAATGATGCTAATAAAGAGCAAGGATGCCATGCCACTTTCACACATGACTTTATCAAAAACAGAGGATCCAGTGCTGGTGAGCGTGTGCTAAATGAGAACATTGTGTGAGGGAGTAGGAAATGCCTCAGCCATTCTGGAAAATCTTCATAGCAGTTTGGATAAAAATTTTAAATGCACACGTTTTATCTAGTTATTCTGACTCACGAAAATAACCGTACTAGTGTATAATTATGGCAATTTTACTTTAGCATAGTTTGTAGGACAAAAAAAATAGAAACTATCAAGAGTGAATCTGCTCAACATTTATGTTCTGGAATATTATGCAGCTATTAAAATGAACATTTGCTCAATATATGTGTATTGATCGTCAAAAGAACTGCTATTACGTGAAAAAAAGTTATGGTGAAATAAATATAGTATTATTACCATTTCAAGAAAAAGAATCAAAACACCCCTACAAGTATACATGTTTTAAGATGAGTACAGAAAAATGTGTAGAAGATTACATAGAAAAAAGTTCACATTAATCATCTTGGGGGAAGGAAACTGGGAGAAAAGAGAAAACAATTTATTTTCTTTATATATTTCTTGTTTGAATTGTTACAGAGGACATGCATTCTTTTTAAATAAAGTATTCAAAATAAAGACAACTGACACAAAATGACAACTTGTCACAATACAGTGATGGGCACTAGCCTAGAGGAGTACATTTTCCAGGCTGTTGCGGAAAGGTAGAAACTCAGGGGAAAGACGCAGAAGACCTAGCTGGAGGAGTAGGAGCCAGAGGCTAGATCAGAAAGGATGCTGCACCTCCCAGGGCGATGGTGGGCTTCATCTTGAAAGGAACGGCAGCCCGCAAATGATTTTTAGTGGGTTCGTGATATGATCAAGTTAGAAACAATGCATACAATGCATAATTAGAGAACACAGAAAACAAACACCTTCTGACCCCCTCCCCGGAACCAGAGGTCTCCTGGGGCTGTATATTGCAGTTGGGTTGTTTCATGAAAGACCTCCTCACATCTACAGTAAACATCAACCCTAGTCTGGTTACCTGACCCTTAGTATATGACTGACTCAAACGAAAGGTCCTTTGAGCTTTGTCAAGCCAGTAGTGCGTACTTTACTTTAGACCACATTTATTTGCTTTTTGGCTGATTTACCAAGATGTGGTCGATTGATTGAGAATAAAAGTATAACTTCGAATGGTGTCCCAAACTTACTTTTCTTTTTTCTTTATACATAGCTTTTCTTAACCAAATTTATATGTACTTGATATAAGTAATATTCAGTTAATTATATGAAAGGATAGATTCTCAGAGTCAATCTTTGAATTAGTTATAAATTTAAGACAGTTACATCAATATATGTATTACTCTTCCAATATTTCTATGCTTACATACTTAACAATACTAGTCAGCATCAGATAGCATGTCCGAAGGGAAAATTATAAGTATGAAAAACAACTTAGCCCCAGAATGTCTTTTGCCCAGGATCTCATATATCAAGCATTAGCCTAGAGGAGATGTTTATACTTAGGTTATAAAATTTGCTGAGAAAAAACGTTGTTTATAATGAGCATGGAGAAAGCACCTAAATCATCATGCTTCAAAAGGAAGTCACACTGAAAATAACCCAACCACAAAATGTGCCCCCTGACATCGTACTCATATCAGCAGGTAGCTCACGGCTGAAATGAACCATAAATCTTGACAACCTAGTCTACCTCTTTCCATATAAAGCAGTAGGCTTCAATTTAAGTTCATGAACGACAGCAAACATGGACAATGAAATATCTCATAAACTGAGATCGAGGTGACTAGCACGTGAAACATAATGTGTTCTGTTTCATAGACATATCCCATTCTATCTGCCGGTGCATTAAATTAGATTAAGTAATTCTCATCATATACATAGATCTATGTACACATTAATTATAGTGACTTCTGAAAAAAATTTATTTCTACACTGCAGTGGAAGCCCAGGAACACATTAATTTTATGTTTCTCAGGGGTATATACGACAACCTTCTACTTAGAACAGGAGGAATAAAAATTCAGGCATCTGGAGTTCTGTTGCTAACTATTCTGGACAGCTAGGGCCTTTATCTAAGCCATCCAACCTAACCAGCTATAATTTACAACTTGTGGATTTTGTGCAGTGTCCCTGTGCCTTTCTTCATGGGGACTCAATAACATGAACGGTAGTGTCTTTCCCAATCACCTACCTCAGGATCAGCCAACTAGTTAGCACATCTCAAGCCACTGTAGCAGAAGATGGATGGGTATTATTTCCATCATACTTTTCAAATTAGTTGGGTCAACCAGTCTACTCAGAACACACTGAGTTATATCAGGCACCTACTGTTCTATTGCTGTCGTGGACTCTTCCTCCTTCCCCCACTCAAATAAATCTAGTTTCTTTTCAGAAAGCTGGCAATTACTTAGGCTTTTACTACTGAAAGAGATGCCATTCCCAAACCAAAATATATGTAAGTAACCTCAAGTTGGATAGTGCTGTCAATATTTCTTGGCTGCAAATATTCTTTTCACCACCAACACCTGGTGCTCAGTGAATATATCATTACTTGGCTGGTTATATGTAAGACCATCTGTGCAAAAATGGCCAAGTGCCGGCTCATAGTTGGCCAGACCTATGTCCTGAAAAATGGGTGCCAGGTAACGATGAGCTTTGACGACCTTCATAACCCTATGAAAGTAAGACAGCTGACAAAAATGTTTTATATGAGGCAATAATATGGAGAATTGGAAACACATATTATGAAATACATCAAAACACAAAAAATTTACATTTATATGGTAATTATAAAGCCCTTTTAATACATTATTTCATCTCATCTTTTCTTTATGAGGATTTTGGGGAAGCAGGAGTTCCACAATCTAAGATTTAATGAGGAAGTAATACCAATAAAACTTTTGGATAATCTATGGCTATGAAAATCATGTGTCGACTAGTTTTAGCCTATTATCAGCCTTAATTCCTTGTACATACATATTAGATCCACTATTATAAGACTTGATTGGTGCTCTAATGGCTTCACTTATGTGTAAATCATAATTGACATGAAGACATGTTTTGCTAAATATTTTATAACCTCTTTTTATAAAACTTGGAACAATATATTTGCTATGCATATGAAAATTCACATATGTTTGAATATAAATAGATGTTTACACGTTTTGTTGAATTTCTGTGTTTGTCTGACAGTCAGAGATAAATCAAGCTATCAGTGTAACCTCAGCAAGCAATGTGTGTGTTGCAGGGCTCGGAGCCAGTTATAGCTTTCTACTCTGGTACCAGGTTTCATTAGCTACAGTTTTCCCATCATGCTGAGACTGCAGTACTTAAAAAACAACATTTATTCATACATTAAATGAGAGAAAGTTTAAATGAATTTTCTGGACTCCAGTAAAGTCCCAAGAGAATAAAAGATAGTCTATGAGAAATCCAATTGCTTTATCAATATTTGCAGTGTAAATTTGTCAAAGGGTCAATTTCCAGTATATTTCCTCCCCCTGCAAAATGCCTCAATATGAGGGGGATCTTGAGGGAAATCATGGTGTGGAAATAAGTGATTTATGGTGTCAGTTTATGATTCCAAAGAAGAGTAGTGAGAATTGAGTATGAGCTTTTGGTAATTTTCTTCACAATATCGTAATCATTTTTTGGTCCTTTAAGAATGAAAACCATTCTATTTTATTTTGTGCTTTAAACACACAAAAGTATTTGGTGGAAAGATATGTAGCTTTTCAAAAGACTTAGGGAAGGGTGAAGAGAGATTCTCAGCACCCCAGCACAGATTACACATAGATTGCATTCATCACAAAAGATTTTCCTATACTCCCCTCCTCATCTCTTTCAGAATCATTGCCATAGTGAGCTATCATGACTCACAAAATAACAATAAAAACAAAATCAGAATCAACTGCCTACAAAAGAAACCATCTGCATGGATGTAAAGTTGACAAATAACCCAGAGGCAACACCTCTGCAGTTGATATCAGGATGTTAATGCCGCTTACGCCCATTTGTACATGGGAACTTATTGGCCAGTGATATTAAAAAGAGTGATACTCTGTGACATTAAGAAGAGTGACTGTCCTTGCCTTGGACCAACTCCACAAATCTTGAAAAACAGAAGGTGGCCTGTAATGAAAATTATTCCAAAGTAAGAGCACACAGCAGCCAATCCTTTTCTACGCATAGGTGAGCATTTCATCCCACGTCTGTTGGTGCAATCACATTCATTTTCCATTTTGCATGTGTCAGGCAAGGTGCTAGATCCTGTGGGTCACATGAAGTAAGGTAAAATACTCGCCTTTAGGCACCCCAGCCAAGAAGGTAGAGACGGGTGAGCAATGATTGTAACATGGTATGTTAGGTGCTGTGGTAGGAACAGAAGGGAAAAGGAATGAAGGCATGGTGATGTCACGCCAAGGTAATGACCTGGATTTGACTGCACCAATGATGCAGAATAAATACCTCTAGTTATGAATGTATTAAAACTGCAGGAAAATAGGCTCCCTTGTCAGTCAGTTCCTTGAGTAAGCTTCAGAGGATTCTCTGATCTACAGCTGCGTATCCCAGATTTTTAAATTTCACAAACCAAAATAATAATAATGATGATGAAGGTGATACTGATGATGATGTTGCTGATGACGAAGAACTGGGTTACTCACAGCTTTTAAAATACTGATAATTATAATTCACATAAATACTAATAGGAACATGATGCTTCTATTAATACTAAAATAGGTTACGCTTAAATTTTAATATAGAACAAAATTTTGTTTTACAAAAGTTCTGTAAATTATTTGCTTGATGAAGTTTGTAATTTGGCAGTTTTAAATAGACAATGCAAAATATTCATTTTATTTTGGTCCTTTATTTATTTTTATTAAGGTATAATTGGCGTACAGTAAAGTGCATGTTTAAAGTATACAATTTGATGTTTTGTTTTTTTTTAAAGATTGGCACCTGAGCCAATCTTTATATGTTGCCAATTCTCTTTTTTTCTTCTTCTCCCCAAAGCTGCCCAGTACATAGTTGTATATTCTACTTGTAGGTCCTTCTAGCTCTGCTATGTGGGACGCCGCCTCAGTATGGCTTGATGAGTGGCGCTAGGTCCATGCCTGGGATCTGAACCAGTGAAACCCTGGGCTGCTGAAGCGGAGCAGGTGAATTTAACCACTCAGCCACCGGGATGGCCCTGATAAATTTTCACATATTATATAACCATTACCACAATCCAGATAGTGCATATATCTCTCACCACCCCCCCCCCACCCGAGTTACCTTACATCTCCATCCTGTCCTTTCACACCCACTCCCTTCTTCAGCTAACCTCAGACCTGCTTTCTGTCACCATACATAAATTACTTAGAATTTTTTATAATTTTATATAGAAAACATATAATAGGTACTCTTCTTTATCTGGATTTTTTCCCCTCAGCATAATTTTAAATTTTTGAAATTCATCCATGTCATTGAATGCATCAACCATTTATTTATTTTTATTGTGGTACTCTTTCATTGCATGATCATCCTACAATTAGTTTATCCATTCCCTATTGATGAAGACTTGGGTTGTCCCACAGTGCAGATTATCTTCGTAAGTATTCCATGTGCACTTGAGAAGAAGATGTACTCTGCTGTTGTTGGGTAGAATATTCTATAAATGTCAATTAGGTTAGGTTGTTCAATAGTGTTTGCAAATCTTCCATATCCTTACTGATTTTCTATGTCTCCTATTACTGAGCAAGATACATTAAAATCTTCAATTTTAATTGTGGATTTGTCTTTTTTTCTTGCAGCTCTATCAGTTTCCACTTCGTGTATATTGAAACTCTGTTAGTAGGTGTATAAACACGTAGGATTGTTATGTCCTCTTTATCAGTTGATCCTTTATCATTATGACATTACCTTCTTTATCAAATTCTTTGCTCCGAAATCTGTTAGTCTGTTATTGACATAGCCAAGCCAGCATTTTTTTTAAACTAATGTTAGCATGGTATATCTTTTTCCATCCTTTTATTTTTAATCTATCTGTGACTTTATTTTTAAAGTAAGTTTCTTACAGGCAGTATGTACTTGGATCTTGCTTTTTTATCCAATCCCAAAATCTCTGCCTTTAATTGAGGTGTCAAGAACATTCACATTTAATGTGTTAATTTATGTGGTTTGATGTAAGTCTATCATCTTACTAATTTTTCTCTATTTTTCTCATCTATTCTTTGTTCTTTTAAAATTTTTTCTGCCTTTTTCGTGTTTATTTTCGTGCCTCCATTTTATGTTCTTTATTGGCTTATCAGTTACTTCACTTATTTCATTTGTTGCTTAGGGATTACACTACACATTGTAGCTTTCATTTCTAACTTATCCAAGTCTATTTTAGAGTGATATTATACCACTTCTCACATAGTATAAGAACTTTGAAGTGTATTCTTCCATCTTTTCAACAACCAGCTTTCTGCTATTGTTGTCAACCATTTTTATACATATGTTATGAACCCCACAATCCATTATTTTATTTTTATTTATAGAATCGGTTATTTATGTAATAAAAAAGATTATCTATTTAATTTTGTAGTTACCATTCCTGGTGCAGTTTATTCCCATGTTTCCATATGATATAATTTTCCTTCTGCTGCAAAGACTTCCTTTAATATTTTTGTAGTGTAGTTCTACAAGTAATAAATTTTTTCAGCTTTATATGTCCGGAAAAGTCTGTTTTCCCTTCATTTTTTAAATTCACTTTTTCTGGGTATAGTAATCTAGGTTGAAATATTTTTGTTTTTTCAGTACTTAAAATTGTTGTTCAACGGTCTTCTCTCTTGGGTTTTTTCCTATGAAAAATCTGTTGTCATCCTTATCTTTGTTCCTCTGCATTTAAAGTTTATGCTTTATTCATCTATTTTTAAAGTTTGTTTTTTTTTAAATCACTAGTTAGATGTGCTGCTGTAGTTTTCTTCATGGTCATTGAAATTTTCGTCCATTATTTCCTCAGTTTTTTGTATCTTCCTTTCTCCCCCGTTTTTGGGGACTCTAATTACACACATATTAGGCTGCTCGAAATTGTCCCATGGTTCACTGATATTCTTCTCTTTCTAAAAAAATGATTTACTGAGTTTCAGTTTTGATAGTTCCTATTCCTATGTTTCGATGTTCACTAAATCTTTTCTTCTATAAAGTCTAGTCTACTACTAATGTCATCCAGTGTATTTTTATTTCAGACATTGTAGTTTTCCTCACTAAGAGTTCAATTTAGGTCCATTTTATATTTTCTATGTCTCCATTTAACTCTTTGAATGTACGGAATACAGTTACAGTGACTATTTTAAAACCCCTGTGTGCCACTTCTAACATCTGGGTCAGTTCTTGTTCAATGTTTTTTCTTCTCTCCCCAAAGCCCCAGTACCTAGTTGTATATCCTAGTTGTAGGTCATTCTAGTTCTTCTCTGTTGGATGCCACCACAGCATGGCTTGATAAGTGGTGTGTAGGTCTGTATCCAGGATCCGAACTGGCAAACCTTGGGCTGCTGAAGTGGAACAAGTGAACTTAAACACTCGGCCACAGGGCCAGCCCCCTCAATTTTGATTAATTAATGTTTGCCTTCATTATTGGTCATGTATTCCTGCTTCTTTGGATGACTTGTAATCTTTGATTGAATGCTAGACATCATTAATTTGCCATTTTGGATATTGAATATTTTTGTAGTCCAAGAAATATTCTTAGACTTTGTGTTGGAATATAGTTAGTTCCTTGGTAATAGTTTGATCCATTAGGGCCTTGCTTCAGATTTGTTAGTTGGGTCCAGAGAAGTTTTAGATTTAGTTTAGAGAGAAATTCTCCCCACTACTGACGCAAGGTCCTTCTGAGTATTCTAGCCAATGCCACATTAATTATGAAGTTTTCCAGTCTGGCTGCTGAAAAGATGCAGTGTTCCCAGCCCTGTGTGAGAACCATCCTTTCAGATGGTTTTTGTTGTAATCTCTGGATTCTTTCTCTACACAGCTTTTTTCTCTCTAGACTTTTTCCTAGGAACCCTAGCTTCCAGACTCTCAGATATGTCTTTTCAGCTCAGGGAATCTGCTGGGCTCTGCTTGGGGTATTCCTCCCTGTGCCATAGCCTGAAAACTCTCAAGACAGTGAGCTGGGGCAATTATAGAGATCATCTCATTTTTCTTTTTCTCTCAGGAATAACAGCCCTTTGTTGATAGTGTCTTGAAATCCATTGCTTCACAACTTTGTCTAATTTTTTTGTGGGGTTTTTTTTTGCTTCAGGTAAGGAAGGGGTAAATCTAGCCCCTTATTCACCAACTAGATGGACATGCAAGATAGGCACTTTATTATTATAACAATTGTTAAAAATCTAGCTTGATCTGAATGTGCTAATCAAAACAGAAGCAGCACTCTTTTTACAGTATCACCCCTGCTTCATTCTTATTTCCTGTTTTCTCCACACAAACGTTGTAAGTAGACTCATGTCAGCCTAGACAGAGATGAATAAAGAAGACTACAAGGTATCCTTACCCTTAACCAACTCGTGTCCAGACCTCAAAAGCTTGGGGTCTGGAATACTCAACACGGAGAAATTAGGAATTTATCTGAGAGGATGTCATAGGCCCCTACTGGTCAGCAGGTGATAGTTGAGAATTACTGCTTAATTATTTGCTTGAGGATAATGAGTGTTTAGAGTTGTAACAGTATAAACAAATTTTTAAAAATCTGTGGAGATAATGCAAGCATGATGATAGCACCAAGAGTTTTCTAGAAATGCATGTCGCAAAATAGTAGCTCAGGGAAGGAACTATTGAACCGATAGAACTAAGAGCACTTGGAAAACACAGTCATCTACTGCTCTGCAGACATTCTTCCCTTGTGATGAGCAATGACTGTTGAAAACTGGCTGCTGACCAGCTCCACTTCATAAGTGGCTCTTCAAACTCAGGTTTGAATCTGAATGGAAAGTAACTTTCATGGAAATATTTCTGATGTTGGGGTCCGTAGAATAAATCACATTTCAGGAAAAGGCTGACATAATGCTTTATTTGGTATTGATTATTTTGCAAAATAATAAAAAGATACATTTTTCTCTTAGCAGGAACATGCTAATTATTTGTCTTAGAGATGAAGAAGACTCGCACTTATTTAAAATGAAGACAATGTTATAGTAATAGCTTTTGAAATCAAGATATTAATCTGGAAAATAAAGTAATACAAAGCACCTAGATAATCTTTGATATTAGACATATTAGAAGAGTTAAATTAGAAAGAGAAAAAGAGCAGCATTTCAACTATGTGCTTCTTCCAAGATAAAGTGTCTAACTTTGAGGATTTTTAGTTTTGTCTACATTCAAGTCTTAATTGGTATTAAAGCAAATAAGGTAGAGAACAATATAGATTGAAAGTTGAATGAATTAAGAATTTTGTAAGAAAAAGCTCTACAAAAACTGTTGACTCATGAGGAGGTTTTAAAATATGGTATATGGTGAGCCATTTTACCGTATCATTAGAAATTAAATTGACCTGTTACTTTGCTTAACCAGGAGAAAGGCTCTAAGAAATTAGGTTCAATGAAACACTCAGATCAGCTCTCTCTTTTTCTCTCTCTCTCTCTTGCTCTCAGCAGGAGTATTAAGTTGATATAAGAAAAGAAGAGAGAGTGAGAAAGAGAAACTCTTGAGCTCTTACTTGCTTTCTTGCTTGAGTGCTGACAGCCTGAACCTATTGCCCTGCCAAGAATGCCTCTGGCTACAGAGAAGAAAGACTGCATTCATGATAAAAGCAGCTTGAGCTCAGTTTACTTTTCTAAGTTCCCTTTAAAGCAGTTGAGATGGAGAACTGCACAGTCTTTGCTAATATATTAAACCTGACCTTTTGGGGAAAAAAAAATTAACTTTAAAAACTGGTGCGAGACACAAGGGTTAGAAGATGGTAAAGAGAAAGACTGTATATTATTTCTATTATTTCAATCTATTTAATCTTATAATACAAATTCATATGGAATTTTAAGCCCATTTATGAATTCAAAATAATATAAAAGGACATTATATCTCTATTGACATTTGATGCTAATGATAACATTTCTACATTTAATTAAAAATAAAAAGGCCTATCAAAATATAGCTAGCCCATTTGAACAAAATTAGGTAAATGTATTTCTTTTAGAATTGCTATCAAATGTATCAAAAATTCTTTTCAGAGTTAAAATGAAATTGTATACTTATTTGTGTGATTTTATTTTGTCTAATGTCTGTTTCTCTCATTTTGTTCCCTACCACTCAGCACTGCTCCGTAACACCCAGTAGTCGATCGATCAATATTTATTGATTAACCTGAATGAATTGTTGACAATTTTTGGGATTTGAAAATTAATTTAATGGAAAATAATCTTACACAATAAATGGATGCATTTACCACATGCTTCCCACAGCAAGATGAGTCTTTCAATGATGTAAGCCCGATGGCATTCTTCCCCTATTTACTGTCCTCTAGGTTTCCATTCCACTTGGAAAAGCAGACACAAATTTCTTACTGTGGACTACAACCCTGCGTGGTCTGGGACAGCCTGATTTCCAACCCTGACCACACTCCTCACCCTCAGCGCACTGGCCCTCTTCTCTCAGTTGTTCAGACGTGCCACTCTGCTCCCCCGCTTTTGATGCTCTGCACTAACTGTTCTCTTTGCCAGGGGATCTGCCCTTTGAATCTTCACACCTCTGGGTCTTTCTTGCCATTTAGGTCTCAGTTCAAGGTCCTTGAGATTCAGTCTAAAGTAACTTCCTACCCTACCCTATTGTCTCTTGATGATGTGACCCCATGTTGGTCTCTATCATAGCACTTGTCACTCCTTGACATTATCTTAATTAATAAATATTTATTTCTCTTGAATTGACTTTTTGCCTCCCCACCCCTCCTACTCTGATAATACACAAGCTCCATGTTAAGACCATTGACCCTCTGTTCTTCATCAATGTATTTTTAAAACTTAGAACAATGCCAGGCGCGTTGTAAGGCTTCCTTGTGCATACAGTTAAATTAATGAACCAGTGAACAACTGAATGAGTGAATGAATAAATGAATGAAAAGTACCCTATGTATCAGCCAAGATCCAAAGGGTGGTGGAAAATGAGCATTTTTTAAAATAGATTTGAACTGTGCCAGAAAAGCAATGTTGCTATTAGTCATTTCTCCATATTTAATAAAGGGCTGTGCCTTTAAAAGAAATGTCACTGGTGGGGCCAGCACAGTGGTGTAGTGGTTCAAGCTTGCATGCTCCGCTTCATGGCCCTGGGGTTTGGTGGTTCAGATTTCGGGTGCAGACCTACACACCGCTCATCAAGCCATGCTGTGGTGGCATCCCACATGGAGGAACTAGAATGACCTACAACTAGGATATAGAACAATGTATCAGAGCTTTGGGGAGGAAACAAAAGAGGAAGATTGGCAACAGATGTTAGCTCAGGGTCAATCTTCCTCACCAAAAAAAGAAAAAAATATATACCTTTAAAAAAAAACCCAGAAATGTCATTGGTCTAATAATATAGTACAGTGGTCATGTCGAAATGATATAAAGGAAAAAACGTCTCATGGAAATTCAACTATATCACATTAAAGAAAAGCCATGCAGTTCATTCTTTCATGCTAAGAATTTAGAGCAAACATTCTTCAGTAATGATAATAATAATAATACCATTCACAAGCATAATAGCACACGCATTTTAGGCAAGAGGTCAAAGCTATTAAGAAAAACAAACCTCAGTATCCCAGATAATAATTTCACAGCAAGATGCATGCTTTTTTGAGCTAAGGCTAGGGGGTATTTCGAGAATATATTTCCAAAAATGAATACAGATAATGAAAAACAAGCTTAATGGGCAAGAGCTTTTCAGTCTCCAAGTCTAAACTTAATAGGTACCACTTAAACTGTTGACAGCAGAATCATCAATTATGTTTTATAGCAGAGCTGAATAAGAAATCAATCAACAAAATATTAGTAATCCATCTGCTCAACACAACAAATTCTGGCAGATAACATTATTACCGTAATGATATGATATTGGGAGGAAGAAGTAAGGAAAATGGTTTAACATCTCCTAAAGGCATGCAACATGGTTCCAAATCAATTTGAATTTATAGCTATCCTGAGTTGTCTATAATAACCTCATTCCACAAACACTAAATTTTGAATACCTTTTAAAAAACCGGAATCAATATACATTCAAAACAACCTGGTGCTCGATTTACATGTCATTTTGATACAGCTCAATGAAAGGCTTTCATGTACGGCCCAAGTTAGAAAATGATAGCCGTGGATGTATTTTCAGATGTCACTAGGGGAGTATTTATAAGTTACCTCACACTTAAGCAAGATACTAAAATAAAAAAAATGAAGTTCAGCTGGAAAAAATTACAAAGTGAAATGAGGCAGAACTGAATTGTCTAAGACTAAAATAATTGAGTGAGTTTCTTTTGGCGATCTTCAGGAAAGGAGGGAAGCAGATCTACAAAGCTTACCACGAGAATCTTTGCAAATTCTCAAGCGATGGTAAAAGTTCAGAACCAAGAAGGCATATACGTGTGTCAGAAAATTTTGTGCAATAGAGTGACAAGCAGAAACATGTACGTGGAAACTATGTGCTTGGTATCTGCTCTTTGTCACTTCAGGTCCCCTTTCCGCCCTTCCCCACTCTTCTCTCTGCCATAGAAAGCCGACCAAGATGGGCTATTGGGCCTGTTGTTTGTTTGGGTCAATGGGAAGCTCCAGAAGAAGATGGAGAAAGGGTCAGACGTGTTTATTTCTCAGACCTCACTAAATATAATAGCCATGGCTGAGAACTGAACAATGTAGCGATGTGCATAATGTTTACCGTTGATATTATACACTCGTTTGCCATCAAATAAAAGTTGCAGCAGAAACTTGAACAAAGTCTGGGGATTAATGACCACCAGATAGAAGATGGAAGAACTAAGAGTATCATGGGCACATGCAGTTAACTTATTTCATCAGTCTTCTTTGGATTTAAAAATAAAATTCTGTATGGAACATTTCTCAATTTAAAGTGGGAGGAAATAGACAAGAGGAATAGAAAAATAAATCCCAAGAACATGTCACATGAGAAAAAGATATCCTGGTCCTTCCTGGGAATAAAGATGTTGGCTTTATAAGAGGAATATTTACTTAGCTGACAAGACTTGAAGCAATTGCATCAGCAAAGAGAAAGGAACAGGACTACAGCAGAGAAAAGTTTAACAATCTTTGAGAACCAAAGAAATTCTGATATTCTTAAAATAGTTCTATGGGTTCAGAAACAAAATAAACTGTAGAAGAAGATAGAGGCGAGATGCTGCATTGCCTAGACTCCAGACCTGGAAGGCAAATGGAAATTTGGAAATAAAAATTGGAGAAATGGAGATCAAAGCAACTTACCCCCAGAAGAACACTGTTAAGGAATGATCACACTTCATAAACTAGAGAAATAGACTTCTTTCTGGAAATTTCAGCAAAATGAAAATAAAACCATTACCATCAGCACCACTATTCTTCCATAACTTAGGGAAAAAAAAGGAGGAAAAAAGGATAATGTCAGTTTCCAAAAGGAAGAAAAGCTGAACCTGGAACACAAACTCAGAGGGGGTTTGTTTTTTAACCTTTGAAATACACACTGAAGATAAAAATTGTTCTTTACGGGCACAGCGAGGTGTGTGAAGTGAAATAACAGTCTGCTAGTTTACGACAAGGCGTGTTTATAAATGTCGTTTGTAAATTTCATTTCTGCGTAGAGTTACAGTTACTATTTACTGAAAGAACCAAGCAATAATCTTTTGGAAAAAGTAAAGGAACCCTTTTGAAATAGGAATAGCATCTCCCACATGAGGATGCTGTAGATACCACTTCCTCTGCCTCCGGTCAGCACAGGCAGACTTCTCACAGAATTGCATCCTTGTCTATTGGAACAAAACTCTGATTTATAAAGATTCTGAAACTTTTTAGACTAAAACTAAGTTTGAAGATTGGCTTGGCATTTTAATTATCCATTTTACTTTGTTCTCTAGTGCTATCAATAATTGAGAAATGGCTCAAATAACAATCCTTATACTCTTACAGCTAAAATCTTGATAGCTGTGTTGACTCTATGGTGTATATTTAAAAGCCTGCATTTCAGAGGGCTGCTTCGGGCTAACGACCTTTATTTATATTATATCTACATTTTACAGATTTACAAAATTCTGTGAATTCTAGTCATAAGAAGTAACTAAAAGTATCCAAAGCTTTTTAAAATAGCAACGATCAGTTTATATTTTATTTCTACATATCCAATTAGTTTCATTTACTAGCAAAACTGTACTTTAATGGAGAAATGCCTTATAGACTTCCTTTTGGAGAAAATAGATGATAGATAGATAGAAGATAGACAGATAGGTAGACAGATGATCTTACACTATACTATGTTAAAATGATTTAGCAAATGCTTTAAATGCACTGTTATACGTAGTCTCTTCAACAACTCCATCATCTGGGTGCTTTCACTTTACCGTTTAACCATACAAAGATAATGAGTATAACCATGACTCCAGCCTTAGTCTGATGCCAAAGCCTATATCTGTTTTTTCTTTTCGAATTTTACAATTTTGAAATAACTTCACATTTATAGAAAAGTTGCAAGAATTGTCCAAAGACCTTTTATATATTCTTCATTCAGACTCCTCAAATGTTGGTATTTTACCGCATTTACTTTATCTTCTCTCTTTCTTTATGTACAGATATGTAATATATATCATGTATATAGCCATATAGACATACATGTGCATAGAATTTTTTTCTAAGTCATTTGAGAATAAATTGCACACATGATGTTCCTTTATCCCAAAACACTTCAGTTTATATTTCCTGAGAATAATAAAATTCTCTTACATAAACACAATACAGGTATCAAAATCAGGAAATAGTGATATAATGTTGTTATCTAATTTAACAAACCTTGCTCTTATTTGTAAATTGCACCAATTATATCACTAATGTCCATTATATACTAAGTATTATTCTGGCCGAGAGTTCAATCCAGGATCCCGTCTTACATTTGGTGGTTGTGTCTCCTTTGATCCAGGACATTTCCTCAATCTGTCTTTTTCTTTCATGACCTTGACATTTTTCATTGAGTACAGGCCAGTTATAGTGTAGAATGTCCCTCAATTTGGGTTTGTCTAATGTTTCTTCATCTCAGGAGACACATGCCATCAATTTGTTCCAACATGTTAACTTGAACATTTGGTTGAGATGGTGTCTGCCAGCTTTCTCCACTGTAAAGTAAGCACTTTTCCACTTATAATGAGTAAGTGTTTTCTGGGGAGATAAGGCTGTACAAATATCCCATTGTTGATCAAACTTCTACTCACTAGTTTTAGCATCCATTGATCCCTGCCTGAATGAATTATTATTATTATTATAGCTGCCAAATTGTGATTTTCTAAATGTATCACTCTTCTACATTTGGCATTTTACTGAAAGAAAGAGCCCTTTTAACCATTTATTTATTTGGTTAAATCTATAGGGATGCATGGATTTCTATTTTTGGAATCTGTTGACTATAATTTCATTATATATTTTGATGCTCAAATTCTCCTAGATTTAGGCAATGGGAGCCCCCTCAAGCTGGGTCTTCTGTCTTTTTGGTATGTCTCTATGCTTATATGAGTCCTTCCTTACTTTCTGGTGCAAGAAGACGTCCCAGGCTCACATTATACTTTCCCAGAAATCAACCCTATCCCAGAATTGAGCATTTCTCCAAGGAGCCCTAATTTTTTGAGTGGAGAAAGTGTTTAGAAACCAAGACCTGAGTGGTAGGTGTGCTTATTGCTACTGGGATGCCATTGCTTCTAGATTTCTCAGAAGACAAAACTAGGACATACGCATGTTACACACAAAAATATCTGTATCCATGACAACCCTGCGTTTACAGTGATAACTGTAATTCCAATCAAGCATCAAAGAGTTTATTCTAAACTTCCTTCAGTATTTGTCTTGTCCTCTTCTCTATCCTTGTTGATTTCTTTTATTTTTGTTTTTCTACTCATGAAACATTAACATGGTTCCAAAGGTAAAAACTGTACAAAAAGATATATTCCAAAAAGAGTGACTCTCCTTGTCTCAACCCTTTCCACGTCATTACCTTCCCTTCAATTCCAACTTACCCCTTATAAGCAATCCATCTCATTGGTTCCTGGTTTATTTGTCCTGTTTATTTTATTAAAAAATAAGCAGACACACGCATATTTTCTTATTTCTGAGGAGTCTGGCTCCTGGTAAAAAACCTATGTATGATTTTTCAGGCCCAACCATAAGCATTCACAGAGGCTTTACCTGGCAGGCCTTCATGGGGGAAGCTGCCATCCCCACACCAGACCTGAGCTCACCCAACGCAGTGCCATCTCACCCTAGGTTTCAGGCCCGCCTGTCCAATCATGCTCTTTTGCATGTCTGCATTCCCAGCTCTGGCACCTTCCTTCCCAGATCTCTTTATCTGAGGGCTTCGGCCAAGGCCCTCTTTGAGCTCCTCTGCTGGGGCCTCCTTATCGGGGAGGGGGACCTGGAAGACACTTTTCCCAACTCTGATTCAATTCCCAGTACTTTTCCACCTTGAGTCCTTCCCCCACATGTCCCCTGCCCCTACCCAGAGTCCATAAAACTGCTGGAGCCTTTTGTTCAAGGCTCTCTCAGCAGTGAGCCCTACCCACCATGTCTGTGCTGATCCACCTGACTCTTGACCTGGGCGCCGTTCCATGTAGGAAAACAGAACAGGGCGAGTTGGTGCCTCCGTAGGTTCTAGACTCTTGCTTACACCATCACAGCAAGTGATGAAAGCCTTAACTCTTTCTCTTATGGCTTGTTGCTTGAATCAGCTACTCTGACACCTGGCAGCTCAGCTCTCTCTCTCTCTCACACAGCTCAGCTGAGCTCCTAACATTTTTCCCTTTAGTCTTACACAAAGGGCAGTACCATACAAAACCTCTTCTGCATTTTGCTTTATTTCATCTAGTGATGTGTTCTGTAAATTACTCCATACCACTGTGTAGAGCTCTTTCTCATTCTTTTTTACCGGCTGCATAGTACTCCACTGAATGGTTGAACTCCCCTAGGTTTGGGTATTTAGGTTGTTTCCAATGTTTTTCAACTACAATGTCTTGTGCATACGTATTTTCATATTGTTGGAAGGTAAAAGTTCATATTGTTGTAGAAAATATACATTTTTAAAACACAATTTTGAGTAAACTTGCAGCATAATTTCTAGAACTTTTGCAATCAATCCTTTAAAAAGTAGAAGCCAACTGTTCAAATTTATCAAGTATTTCCTTAGTGTTGTGGTGGGTAAGGTTTCTCTGACTATGAGTTCTGATGTATTATGCTAACAAATCACCAAATTGCTTCAGTGGAGGAAAGAAACTCACACACGGAGCACATCACTGGGCTTCACTCTTTTGGGGGAAAAAATCTTCTTGAGATTATAGGATTGTTTTTTTTTCCTCAATTGCAGTAATAAGTATTCGGGCTAAGGATGATGATCAAAAGCTCAAGAAAAAAAGAGAGAGAGATCAAAGGTAATTGCAAAGAGAAAAGCAGTACAGCAATCCTAGCTTTCAGTCAGAAGTGCAAAACTAACTGCATTCGGGGCTGTAAGATTCTCCCCTTCGAGGTCCAGTTTCAGCGTTAGCCTAATTTCCAACAGAAATGGCATTTGTAAGCTGGAGACTGTAAGCTGTGTTCTCATTTCTGGAGCCTGCTTTCAATGCATTACTCTTCCCTTCCGGGCCTCTCCATCACCTTCAACTGCTCACTCTTTTACTCTGTGAAATTGAAGCAAATTGCAATGTATTCTATAAGATTCGAGCTAGAAGAATCAGGGAGTTATTCAGATATAACGAACATAATATAGCAAAGTCCTCGGGTGAGAAAATAGCAAGCGGAGAACTTTCCAATCTCAGGACTGAAAGTATGCATGCTTATATGTTACCATCAATATAGAACGCTGGGGTCAGACATCAAACGTAAATGACACATTCATGGAAAGTATCTACTTGCAAGGTAGGATATTTCATTCTTAGAGATGGAAATCAATTTGTTTTCAATTGACTGAAGTTTGTTTACACAAAACAGAACCTTTGTACAATAGAGCATAAACTGACAAGATAAGTATTCATTCTGAGCCTCTAAAACGGAAGAGAACAGTTCGCAACTGCCAAGATGAAGGTCTCCATCTGGCATTTCAGATTTACTGGTATTTTATGAAAGTCAGTTTTATGTTATAGGGCAATTCTCTGCCAGCTGAATCAAAGGTGGGACTAATTCTTGCTCTAAAAAAAAAGAATAAAAGAAAAATGAATCCACAGCAAAGGTAAGCGATGTGTTGCCTTTCCAATTTCTTTTCTGTAAGCTGCATGAGTCAGTTATAGGTCACATACATGAATCACATTCCAATTAATAACCAGCTCATCAAAATACAGTTAGCTCAGACCATCAGGGAGCATTTTTTCCACCACCCACTTTCCACACACAAGGTATGACTTGACTCAGAGCCCTCCAGACTGCCCCTTGGGAAAAGCACACTCTGAAGTGGGATGAAATGTCCCAAGTCTTTTTCTTCTGGTCCTGATGGTTATAAAGGGAACAGGGCTATTGAGCGCCTCTGCCTGCCCTTTGCCAACCTCCTTCATCTCCCATCACTGAGAACTGAGAGGGCCAATCGGATGGCCAACATTTAGCTCCTTAATTGGGCTGTGTTTATTGTAGGTGGGGTCAATTAGAAGTGGGGAATTAGAAGGTCATGCAAGTTACTCTGGAGGACTCTCCTCATGGTCCAAGCCTGCTGGTCACAGAATGATGAAAACCCTGGATCGTGATTTACACTTGGTGGGAACCAGAGGGTTCTCTTTGGCTTCAAGCTTAACTCGGCCATGCGGTTGGTCCAACCTAGCCTGTACTAGGGAGTGACACGTGGAGCTTCAGGCACAAGCCTGGCTGACAACAAGGTGGTCCTTTGCTTCTTACTTCATGGGAGTTGCTCCTGCATCCTCCAGGAACATACGGTAACGAGAGAGGATGGGCGAGAGCGAATACTAAATTCTCCAACCTCCCCGACCCCAAAACGTCACAATGCTCTCCTGTCAAATTCAGTAACTTCCACTCATTCTAGACTGTGTATAGTTCTGACTCAAATTTGTACTTCTCTCCCAAGCCTGTTCAAATTGTCCTATTATTAATAAATAATTTGTCTTAAATACTGGGAATCATAGCATGCAGATTGATCTTTTGTGTTTTATATTTTATAAACTCATTATTTTTGTTAGGCTTTAGGAAAAAGCGAAATCTCTTTTGTAAATAGTTGTGTATGAAACTTTTATATAAAGTTCAATTTTATGGAGTCAGCTCCGTATTATAGTTGAATCTATTCTTTGGATTCAGCAAAACTGGTTTAAAGTCCAGCTCGACAAATGACTAGTTAGTTAGGTGACATTAGATGGCTGCTACTCTAGCTAGGCCTAGTTTCCTTATCTGTAAAATGAAGAAAATGACACTTGCTGCCTGGGGCTTCTGTTAGGAGGAAATGTGATCATGTAGAGAGAGCATCTGACACAGTGCCTGACCATATTAAGTGCCCAATAAATCGCATGCGCCACTGTCATGTCATGCACATTGTGAAAAAAATATCTGATTCAGACCACATGATAGAAAATCACCACTTTCAACACAAAACTGAAAATTTTAAAAATTAAAACTATAATTATTTCAAGAATGTTTGAAAAGACCAGGGTTTGTTTTAACAATCGATGAGAGAATTCTTCACCAGAAACATAGTTTTTCTCAGCAGAGGCTAATAGCACTGGCTTCTGTGTCTAATTAATTCAGATATTTTCTCCACCACCACATTAAAAGATCTCTTTGAGAAAATCAAATCCATCATTTTCTGAAACTTTGCCTGTCACAGCAAGAGATTATAGACTTTTAAATTTCATAATTAACCTTTTCAGTCACTGAGCTTTTCTTTGTCTTTTTTTGCTTCTTCTAAGACGAGTTGTATTCGTCTTAAAATAAACCAGTCCCGGCGTGGACAAAGAAACCCCAGGGGAGAGCGCTGTCTTCTGCATGCGTCCTGCTGAGGGAGCTGGTTGCTTTGCAACAAGCACACAGACCCTGTGGGAAAAATCTGGAAGAACGGAGGCTCCAATAACATCCAGAGGAAGGCAAATCTTGAGTATTGAGGCTAAACAGTAAGTTGAAAACAAATGCACCAGCACTAAAATCTTATTCTTTGGAAATGTGGTTAAAAGAAGACGAATTTATACTAACGATGAGGAAAGCCATTTTTGGGTTAGTTGAAGAGTCCGAATTACAAAATATTTTTAAGGAAAAGCATTTTTATGATTTTTCAGCCCTTTATGGTGAAACAAATTAATCTCCTATCTTATTGACAGATGTCTCTTAGAGTCTGCTTTAAAAAAACAATGTGAATGGTTTACAATTAGGATGGAAATTGTAATACATAAACTGATTATTTCAAGGTGATTTAGGTTTGTTCAACTTTTCATAATTGTCTCTAATATTCCTTACATACTTAGGACACCTTTTTTCCCCCAAGAACATAAGTTCTTGATATCATGAGTAGAGCTATACACCATTAAATACATCCTAAATGAGTGGGTTCGACAATAATGAGATTCCTACATAAAGACTTTATGAATGTAATCTGAAACTCTAAGTTAAACATAAAATCTGAAGCACTACATTTAGTAAGGCATCTGTCCTTATATTATTATTTCTCCATAACTTAGCCTTGAAGCAGTACGTGAACACTATATCATTCTCTGACTTTTACATCACTACCTTGAAATATCCGAAATTCTAGTGCAAGGAATACCATGCTTCCTTCTAGCCACTCTGGTTATCAACTACACTTGATTCTTCACTCGCTCGTACAACATTTCAGGATGAGCCACCAAGATATTCTCTTTCTGCTATCAGAATCATAATCACTAGGGCTAAAATTCTATTACCAAATTTATATTTTATAGGTAAAAAATGAGCTACATGGAGACCCACAAGTTTATTCATCACTTAAGCTTTAAGTGTTCAGTCTTAGCTGAGCCATCTTCCTCATTCTCTCTTCCTTTGGGCTCTGGATGACTGTGTGTTCGATAAGTAAATAAAAAGTGCTTCTAGCTGTTAGTATGTCATTAGAATCACCAGAACCATGTAAGGCACAGGCTGAGGTGCTTAAAGAATACTTTGATGGGTACTGAAGTGTTTCCAGCTCTAGCATGCCTCGGTGCCTCCCCAAAGCACTAAGAGATGGATTGAAAGGTGCAGTTCAAAACAAGTCTCCCAGTAGTCCGCTATCCACAGATCATTGAAATGATATACTACACTAACTCCCCCTGGAATGCAGATGGCTTATTGTGCTGCTGGTGTAATTAATCTGCCGAGCAGTGACAGGACATAGCCGCAGAGCGCTTCCAAAGCTTTTAAGATCTGGCATGCCAAGGAACGCTCGGGGAGGCCCCGGGCCACGCTTTGTTAGAACAGCAAACTGCAACAAGCGTTTAGTCTGTGATTCCACATATGCTAAATAACTTGACATTAAAAATCGCAACCAGGTTTTGCTCAGCTTTAGTCCAATAGCAGCAGCTCCTGGAAGTGCGTCTACATTTGCAATCTGTGCTCCAGGTGAGAGGGTGACAGAGGAGGTATATTCCCTCTGGAAAACAAGGGTGTTCTCGCAGCACGTTTCAAGCATAGAGAGCTTATCAGGGTTTGGTCTGGAGGAGCCCCTTGCAAATCTGTGGCTGTTGGGCTCCTTCAACTTGCACTTAGCAAGGAGGAAATGCAGGTGCAGCATGGATAGAACTTGAATACATAGTAACAGGTTAAGACTAACGAATTCAAAAGAAAAAAACAAATGAAATCTTAAAAGAACTAAATCTGCTTTTTAAAATAAGTGTTTTTCTAGATGATCTTTTTTTTTTTTTATGATGAGAAAGATTGGCCCTGAGCTAACATAATTTGCCAATCTTCCTATTTTTTGCTTGAGAAAGATTGTTGCTGAGCTAACATCTGTGCCAGGCTTCCTCTACTTTGTATGTGGGACGCCACCATAGCATGGCTTAATGAACAGTGTGTAGGTCCGAGGCCCAGGATCCAAACCCGTGAACCCCAGGCTGCCAAAGCAGAGCATGCAAACTTAACCACTAGACCACTGGGCCAGCCCCACTAGATGATCTTTTGTCCCTGATATTAAAGACATTTTCATTTGCACATCACAAGGTAGTTGGTGAAGCTGAGGTAGCTGAAAGTCTAAATAGACATTTCTCTGGTTATGGTACAATTTGAAAGTAGTTGGCGAGAGAAAAATAGTCTAAGTAAATAAAGAAAATCATGCTTAGCCAAATCTAATTACTTGCAAAAAAACCCTTTTTTTTAAAAAGTATCTTAAGTTTTGAAATTGAAGAGTAAAGCAGTTTAGTATGTTATACAATTAGGAAAATGGAAAGAGTTTTCTCACACATGGAATTAATAAAGACTCTCTCCATATTCCTACATTTCACTATTTGGAAAAGCCATCATTAATAGGAATGGTTTTCTTTGAATTCTCTGTTAAAACATATTCTGTAAATATTTTAAGTGATAAGAAAGTAAATAAAGCATCTTATTAAAACCACAAATAAATGATTCAAAATCGGATGCCTTTTAATGAAAGCTTTAGAATATCTTCAGTACAGATTCAAGGTTGCCCAGTCCACGCTTCTAACAGATGCCTTTTGAGGGCCAGAATCATTTTCCTTTCTCACTCCGTGATGCCCTGGCATTCTCATGAACGTGTCAGTCTCAGGAACTTTCAGAACAATCCAGATCTACCAGTTCTAAACTCTAGTGACCCTGGTGCACTTCCTAACAAAGATCTAACTTTTATACTGAAGAATAAATTTTGACTTCTTCAGTCCTGAAGTAATTGCAACAACAAAGAAAAAGTCATCATATTATAAATCAGTGACTATACTGGGAGCAACTCAAAGATAAGTCCTGCTTCTCATTCATTTTTTATCCTCAGCAAGTACGCTCAGCGAAAGTCTTTTTGTCCAACTGAGAAATATATTTATTACATATTTTATATTTATTATATATGTGTAATTATTTCTATACTATGTGCATTTATAGATTATACATTTATTTATTGCATATTATTTATAAATCATTTCATAAGGCAAGAATTCTCATTTCACAGTCAAATCTGAAAATTTAGGGATGGAAGTGTAGGGATGGAAGTGATTCTCATCCTAGCAGTGTCTCTACTTTCCCTACATACTCTGTCCAACCCATTCCACCTTTTTAGTGACCTCCTTCTATTGCTTATGCTTTCCATCACTGTCAACTTTTTAAGATAACCTCATTGTTGAATCTTGTGGTCTGCTTGTAGCCAACATGCCTGGAGTATGTTTAATGTACCCGGAAAACACAGGAGCAAAGAGTCAGGCTGGGTGGGCAGGTGACTGAGGAAACCAGGAAGCTGCAGACTGCTCTCCTGTGTTCAGGAAAATGCTCACACCCCAGTCTTGGTGAGGCCAGTGTGGGCTCTGGTCCTGTCAGATAAAATTACCTCTGAACATCACCAGATGCAGAACAGTTTTATAGGCTGGGAGGCCAAATGTTTGAGCTCCTTTATCTCTTAGTTCTCCTCACTCTGAGCTCTCAGTGCTGTTGCTTCTTCCGCTCTGCATAGACAGAGCACTCGGCTCCATGAGCTCTTACATCCGTATGCACGGGACAACTGACAAGCCATTTGGCTTTCCTTACAACGTGGAGACACACACGTGGTGTCTTCCAGGAACACTGTAATAATGTGCTCATCACTTCTTGTTTGTAAGTCGAGACAAATGAAGCCACTTCAGCTCTGTGTAAACTTTCCCGGAAAGAACCAGAATTGGGGTACTTGAATTCCCCTAGACATGTACAAGCATATGTCCTGCAGTGTGTGGATAGGTCACCTGCAAGAAGACTCTTCATGCTCTAAGACAAGTTAACTTTTATCTACCTTGACTTTCCTGAGAGGGACGTTTTTGCTGTGAATATTCTAAAACTGTTTTAACCAAGATGCTCTGAAAAATACTATTAGGAACGAAAGTGAAGCTGCACAAAAGGGCGTATCAGTGTGCACTTATCTGCTTTCTTTCCTCTTCATTCATTCTTTTTTTTTTTTTTTTTTTGGTAAATGAATATTTACGAAGATAAGTTAAATAACAACGGCTTAAAAAAATGTGCCCTGCTGTATGTTCACCAACTATGTACATTCTAGAAACCTTGGAAATTGTGCGATCACATGAAGAGCAAAGGATTTATGTATTGTTGGCAAGCAGGCTTAAGCTGCCAGAGCTGTGTTGCTAATAAGCTTCCTTTTCATATAATAATGATGGCGATAATAGTTAATATTTACCAGTGTTTTCTATATGTAGAGGACACTTCTTTAAGTATTTTCTTGTCTAATCATTATAACACACCTCTACACTAAATATCTTGTTGAATTCTTGTTTTACAGATGAGGAAAGTTAAAACAGAGAGAGAAAATCTTTTGCCCACAGTCATGGCTGCTACCGAATTGGGATTCAGACCTGTACTTATAATTTCAGAGCTCACTTTCTTAAACTATAAATGCTCCACTCTCCCCACCCCATTTCAATCAGCTGTGTTACAAAAGACCCTTAGTATTATTCTTTTTATGTCAATAAATTGACTACATTTTTAGTCTCCAGGCTTCATGTGAATTCATTTTAAGAGTCCCATGTTTTTGGATAATGCAATCTGTATATAACTTAACTATTGCATGAATTTTATGTTTCAATGTTTATAATCACAAAACATACTAAGTTGAAGCTTTGCTACATCCCCAGAAAGAAACTCAATGTTTATAATCACAAAACATCCTAAGTTGAAGCTTTGCAAAATCCCCAGAAAGAAACTATTTTTAAGGTCCCTCTGGTCATTTATCCTGCCAGAAAATTGTTCTCATTTTCTTTTATTTTCAGTTTCTTCTTTCTGGCACGCCAACCCTCTCTATACTCTTGTGTATGAAATGGTCCTCAGGCATAAGCAGAAGAAATAAGGAACACCTTCTACTGCATTGGTAACTAAAGAAAAAGAAATATGAGCAATTTCTTTGAGAGTCAGCTCATGTCACTTCCTCTGTTAAGCCTTTCTGACCTCAGGTGAATTTAACCACTCCCAACCTGGGGTTTCCAGTGTATTCTACACAACATTGTATATTATTATACTCTGTAATGTTTTTTTATGTCTATCTTTCTCCTCAGACAGTAACTACTTGAGAGAGGGAAATGTGATGTTTTTATGTTTTCCCAGACCTTAGCACATTCCTGATGTAAACTAGGATGCTTAAGACATGATTGTAGAAGAAATACCAGCAGAGAGGGGGAGAGAGGGAGAGAGAAGGAGGGAAGAAGTTAGGAAAAAAGGGAAAAAGGGGAGGAGGAAAAGATTAATTACATTAACTAGCTATGTGATTTATATGCGTAATAAATACTCTTATTTTTCCATAATTTCCCATATTGCTCGGGTTGAATAACAAACCACGATCACATGTGAAATGCACTCTGAATAATCCCTCTGACCCAGACTCTGAAGGACAGAAAGAAAAATGCTCAGAAATTCTAGAAACTATCATGATGTTAACAGTCTTCCCAGGAGAATTTTTTAAGGCTTCAACTTTGCACTTTTAGAAGAGCCAAGTGTTATAAAAATTTAGGTCTTTATTGATGTGTTTTATGTGAGACATGGTTCTAAAGTGTTTGGTTTTTTTCAACCTGACAGGTAGAAGCTAGAACAACCGCTATTTAAAAATTGCTATCAGTTTTCTATCTTCCCACAACGTGGAGGCTTAAATTCTCCTTTGGAGAGAGGATTCCAATGTTCTGCGTAAATCATCTGAAGAACATTTTAGTGAAAGTAAAATGAAAGCAGGGCGCGTGTTCTGAAATGGAGAGGTTGGGGCACTCTGGAGGAAGACAGGCTGTAGGCTGCATCTCGGCAGATTGCAGCTCTCTTGAGGAAGGAAGCCCAGGGCTCTAGATGCTGTGTGTTCCTGTGGACATCACATGGAAACGTATGGGCGTGAAAAGCGTCCTTTTTTCAGGAGACGAGAAACTGAAGAAGTTGCTTCCTTGGAGAGACTGTGAGGGGTGACCTGCACAAGCATCCCTGCTCTAGGGCCCGGGGTGTAAAATGCAGCAGTGAACTGAAAGAGGGGAACTCTCCCAGGGCTGCTCAGAGCCCATCTCCCGCCCCCTGGAGCATCAGCTTTGGGATGTCAGCAGCTGGTACCCTTGATCTGGGCATTTGTGTCTCTACACGAGGGGCCTTAGCAAAGCCAACAAGGTGGCTTCAGGATGATAGTAGACAGTGGACATCAACCAGGGAAGCCAGTCAGGAAAAGAATGTGGCAGAGGAGATGTGGAGGCCAAAGAAAAGATGATGGTTTGACAGCACGTTAGATTAGCTCTTTGGAGAGTACCAGAGATTATTACTATGGTGATGTCCATAGTGACTTTTACAGTGATAGGATAGAATGCACCAGAAATTCAGCTACAACAGACTTCCGTCACTGTAATTTTGACACCAACCATTAAAGTGACTCTATTTGTTACCAAAGACGACCAGACCCTGTGTCACACCAGTTCTATGCCCTTTCAACTGGTCCTCTAATGAGCCCGTGCTTCACCTGGGAAGCTTTCCCAAAACTGTTCCCCCCAACCCCTCACCCCTGCAAGAGTGGCATGTGGAAATTGAGTCATTGGGTCTGACATTTCTTTTCTTTTTTTAACTTTCTAGGTAATTCTGTCTTATAGACACTTTTGCAGAGCTCTGGGTTAAAGTTTCCAGAAATCAGATGGGGACAAGTAGCATCAAATACTTCCTATGGAAGGATTTGTCTTCAGGGTTGTGTTTTCTCTAGCTTACGGTGAGGTGAGTGCTGGAGGTAAGGCTTTGACCTCCTTACATCTCCCATAGGAGGTAATGCCGTCCTTATGTGTGGAGAAACGGAATGAATACATGTGGGGTTTCAAATGTTCTATGTATGCACGTGCCGCAACTCTTGGTGTTTCTATTTGTTCTCGTGCACCAGGCTCCAGTTCATCCATGCCAGCAGATTTCACTGTGATGACAAAGTTGTTCACGGGGATTGGTTCCTTTCCTGTTCTGCTGCTGTATCATCGTTTATTCTTAATTTTGACTTTGGCCAATATGCTTTTTGTCCCATTGAATGTCATATTATCGTTGCATGTCTTTAATTGTCCAGGGTTTTCTTAGGTGTCATTTAGTTTTTGTCTTGAATGATGTTAACAACTCCTTGCTAGTATGTACTCATAATCTAAAAATAAATCAATTATATCATTCAGTAATTTATAAAAATCATAAATGCTAGTCTCATTGCTTATTATTGAGGGACCAGACTAGTGAGTAGACTGGGCTTAATGCTGAGATCACTGTCACCTTCTGGCCGTCCTGTGTAAGCAAATTTTGAATGTTCAAGAAGGAGAAGAAGGGAAATTCAACGGGGATTAAATCTGTGAAGACAAAAGCAATGTGACCATTTGCCACATTCTGGTAAGCCTGGGCTTCCTCACCCACTGGGGCCCCATAGTCAAGAGCTCACCAATCCATGGATTTCCTCCCCCTTCTGCCAGTCCCCACCGCCAGGATGTCCCCTTTCTCTTCTTTGCCTAATCCTTATGTCAGGTCACCAAGCATCACTGGCAAATGTTATAAACTAAATCCAGTGCCAGTCCATGCTCACTGACCTGGAACTGTGGCACAGCTGCTCAAAATGTCCCACCCGCTTTCTGTTGCATATTTTTCCCTGAATCCCTGGAACTTTCCCAGAACAGCTGTCTGAAACCTTTTATACTCCTCTAAAACTGATATTGCCTTTTTCTTCCCATTCCTTGACAAATGATCTCGCCTCCTACATTATGAAATGCTTCCGGTTATCTGTACATCTCCATTTAAGAAATCACTGCTGGGAATTTGATGTGCTCTCCACATAAAACTGTCCCCAATTACTGGAAACATCTCAGAAACTGCCATTAGTCATGCATGCCTCCTGCTCTCAGCAGCCAGTCTTCTTACTGTCACATGGCCCACTCATTCTCATCTTTGCACCTTTGCTGAAGCCCCTTCCTTCTTGGAATCAAGCCTTCCTTTTGCCCCTATACAAGTGCAAGCCCTCCTCCATCCTTTACGGTCCAAGGCATGTCATATATCTGCCATAACCCTCCCCTGTTCACACCAACATCCTTCTATGAGACACCACGGTCAGGACTGCAACACAGCATTTCCTTTGTATTCCACAGCATCCACAAGATTTCCAGTCAGTTACAGGCACTGGATGAGAGACCTTCTGAGCCCTTGGGCAAAGGTGGGGGTGTCTGCACACTTCTGTGTCACCCTTATATTAAGCAGCCCTATGAAATATTATCTGGCTCTCCGTGAACATTCCAGAGAGAGAATTTTCATCCTTCTTCCTTTGAAACAAGCTTAATGCGTATTCATGGGCTCAGACAAGAGGGGAAAAATCACAAAATAAAGTCAGATGTGTGAAGACCTCTCCGAGATGTGTCTGTAATATTTCTTACTTTGACGGTAATATGAAGGAAGCTTGACCCCATGTCTCTGAGCTTCTGGTGTTTCCCTAATCTGACTGTCTTGTTTATTCTTGGTTTAGAGAAATTCTTGCTCAATCTCTCTGCCTCTTTCTTTCTAAACACTGGTTCCTGGATCATCTATCCCATATGTTATGATTATCTCCCCTCCATCACTTTTCTCCATCTTTGACAAGACAAAGGCAGAGACAGGTGCAGACCATGGATCACATTTGACTATATGAGAGTCCAGGACAATGAGTACATTTCAGAAATCAGACCTCCTTTTATCCTTCTAAAACATCTCTCTACATCTAAGACATTTATTAATATCTCCAGTTAAAAACATGTTGGCATAGGAGAACAGGAAATTGGAAGAGGAATTTTTTTACTTCATGTTTTTATTTGCTAAATATATTAAATCCTAAAATATGCTGGACGTGCTACCAAGGAATATAACATTGGTAGACTGTTGTATTATAATGTATGATCTGTAATTCACAATGTAGATTTTATATTTGTGTGCCTTTGTTATCTTATAAATGATATGTTTTTTTCTTTAAAAAAATATGGATCACTAATATTTAAAGTTTATAGGAATTTTTAATATCATCTAGCCCCAAAACCTCAACTTATAGGGGAAGACTTTAGGTTACTTGGTCAATATCTCTTTAAAAAAGCAAAATGGGAAGCCAGATTTCTGAGTTCTGATCATTCTCATAGGTTCTCTTATAGTTAAAAGATGACTTTTTACTTGATTGACTCTGTCTTAGAGAGCCTTCCCTCTTAATGACTTATCAGAAAACTAGTTTGCAGATTTTTAGAAACCTATAGCAGTTATCAATTGAAATTATGCTATTCATCCATTTAACTTATAATATTGTATTTTTCTATCATTTTTACCTCTTTATCTCTAGAGTCTAGAATTATATCTAAATAATCAATAAATATTTGTTGACTACATGTATAAATATGCTCAATATAAATCAGATCTTTCTAACTCTGATCTAGCCCTACAAAATATTCTGTCAGATGGAAACTGTTCTCTTGTTGGAACCGTTCCTAACTAAATTAATTGATACAATGGAGCATATACCATGTTTAGGACTCTAGCATCATAATGTTTGACAATTATGAAAAATAAAGGAGAGCAACAAGTACAATATATTTTTGAAAGTTTTACACAATATTAGGCTCTCTCAGAATGTCATTAGATTGTATGATAATAAAAATAGCCAAAATTTAGAGAGTGCCTGCTCTGTGTCACTCTGTTAGTTGCTTTACATATATATCACTTAATATGACGCTCAAAACAACTCTCATGGCAGATGCCGTGATCATTCGCTTCGTTAAAAGTGAAGAACTAAGACTGTGTTCAAGGTTGTACATCTGGCAGCGCTTGGAAAGTAACCTGAACCTAGGCCTTTCTTGCTCCAATGTTTTTGGGGCTATACTCTACTGCCTTACTAAATTGATCCAAAAGAGGCAGAGAAAAATAAAAACAAGCATAGCTCTTATAAATTATTAATTTCCTTGCTGCTTGTCTGCATTTTTGCAAAGTTCCATTTACTTCAGAAAATTAAATGATAAGACTTGCAAGATGGACAGAAAAAGAGAGCAGACTTAGAAGAATAAAGTGCTAAAGAACACTGCAGTACGAATTTTATTAATGCTTACCTTCCCTAAAAGTAACATGACAAATCACATAGAAATAATAATTTTCAAAAAAACCTATGATAAGACAACTAATTAAACACACCATTCAAACAGAAACCTACTGCATATCTGCATTTCAGAGAATAGCCATCCTCCCAACCAACATTACCCAGTGCTCAGCTCTGTCAGGTAAGGAAAATACAGCCCAGTACAGGATGCCAACCTTTTACGGAATTATGATTTAATGGCTTGGAACTGCTGGTCAACCAAGAATACCAGCCAATAGCTTGTACTGTGCATGTAATAAAATGCTAAAGAATTAATTTTAGGGGGGGTTAGTTTTTCTAGACACAGCTCAGAAACTCACAAATGAGATATACCTTGCCATTATGTAATATATGTTTAAATTACATTCTCTCTTGACCATGCTTTTCTAAAATGATATGCTTAACTCATATACTAAAAATAAATTCATGACATTTCTTTTCAAACCTAATAAAAATTTTTAAATCATATGGAAAAATTAATCTGTGTGACTAGCAAAGAAAAATGTGACAGAAATTTAGAGAACTTAATGGTACCAGATATTAAACATCTTATAATGTGTTATATGTTAGACTAATCAAAGCAATGTGGGTTTGGAGGCAGAATAAGCAGATGAATGGAGCAGGACAGGCTCTAGAGATAAGATCCCAGAGTTAATATAATATAAAGATGGAATTTATTTCACATCAGTGGGGAAATGTGTTTTATTCAATAAATGATGCAGAAAAGTAATCGGTAGATTTCAGGGGGAGAAATAAGTAAACTTAGATTCACATAAAATCCTTCACCCTAAAATAAAATCTGTGTGCATCAAATATTAAAAAGTGAAACCATAAAATAACTAGAAAAGATTTTCAGCAAATATCTATAATGATCTTGAGTGTCAGGAAAATCCTGCCAAGAATGATGGCAAAGGCATAATCTTATAAAGGCAACAATACATTTAACTCCATCGAAATATACAGCTTAAATAGTTCTAAAACAAAAGATTTTCAAATTAAATTACTTACTAGTAAAAATATTTGAAACATATATGACACACAAAGGGTTACTATAAGAAATGCTTATAAAGTGCAATTATAAGAAAAGAAAATAGCCATAATAATGAGCAACAAATAATGAAAACCTATTCCAGCTTCCTAGCAATGGGAGAAAGGAAATTTAACATGAGCAACCATGTTTCACCTAAATAATTGGCTAAGATTAAAAAGAATGAAAGCACCTAGTGGTAAAGCATGTGAATAAACTGTGTTCTCCTAGTTTTAGGGAGACTGGAAATTGGTGCAAGCTTTTCAGAGGACTCTTTGGAACTAAGCATCATAACATATTAAAAGTAAAATACTTTTGTCTCAGTAACTCTTCTAAAATTATATTCTAAAAATATGACCAGATAGATTTATAGAAAGGTACACAAGGACGATCACAAATTTGTAGTGAAATGCAGAGCAGCTTAAATGCTCATCAGTAGAGGGGACCACTTGAGCAGAACAGAAGAGCATCGATCACAAAATGATCAGGTAGAGCTATTGCTACGGAAAATGAGTACAATGCATGAAGTAAAATGAAAAATTACAAAACAATATGTGATAAATGATTTCATTAAAAAGTATGTGTGTGTATTCATGTGAGCTTATGCCTGGATACCTTGAAAACAGCCTAGAAGAATACACATCCAGCGTTAACAGTGATTTTCTCCAGGTCGTTTGATTCAACATGAGTTTTATCCTTTTCTTTATGTGAAAGTATGTTGGCTAATTTCTTTTTCAGCCAGCACAATGTTCTTATAATCAGAAAAAGCAACATCTATTATGAAAATAAAGAATTCATGAAAATGAAGTATCATAGCTTTAAACTGCACATTTAGTAGGACATTTAAAAATGGGTATTGTGACAATAATCATGCAGGCCCAGGGTTCTGAAAAAAACGAAAATCAACAACAACACTATTCCTAAGTCATTATGACTATGTTATTTTTTTTCTCTAGATCAGCTGGTAGAGAATTTTATCTACTTCGCGCTCATGTATTATATAAAATGCAAATTAAGTACATTTTTATTTAAGGAAACTACAGATGTTGCAGTTTGCTACAAAGTTATTGTCAGAGTATAAATTAACAAACTAATATCTTTTGTGTGTTGGTTAGCCTATTCAAGATTTGAGTTGCTAAGATTTAGTACCCAAACCCGAAATGTTGGTCAGACCCATAGCGATTTGTACAAGCTGGGAGGCCTTTCTCTTTGACATGTCTTTAGCCACAAAGTAACATTTGATGGAGAGAGTAATGAATTTCCATTTATTCAGCTAATCTTAATTGCTTCCTCTGCCCTGTCCCCTTCTCTCTTTCCCTCTCTCTCTTTTTCTAAATAGAGCTAGGTTCTCACCATTATGAAGGGTTTGGTTTGTTGCTGTTTCATTGTATTTAGGTTCTTTTTTAGCGGGGTGGGGGGAGGGCCACCTATGATATCCATGTTAGAATCTTTAGGAGTCACTCTAGCTGTGGTAGTTGGAAAGAAAATGTGGAACACTCAGACTAAATTATAATTCTCAATATGATGTCATTCCATGATTTCTAAAGAACCATGCTTTAACCAGTGCATAATAACCAGCATGAGAGGATTATAACTCCCAACTTATAGTGATCTTGACTTTGTAACATCATAACTAATCCTCCAGTCTGAGTAGTATTTCTATTATTTTCTTTCTTTGGATCTGATAGTCATAAAGTTCATCTAGTCCCATAACTGTGGCTGATGGACCCTATTCTACAGTGGCCACTTCTTTATAACAGTTCAGTTGACTCTGCTTATTCCCTAAGAGTAAACACAAGCCGTCTCTAAGAAGCTCCTCTAGCTTAACTCCAATAAAATGTACTTTTGTATTTCTATGGTTGTAGCTTTGTTCTTTTTCTTTTTTTTCCCCAAGGAAGATTTGCCCTGAGCTACCATCTGTTGCCAATCTTCCTCTTTTTTGTATGTGAGCTGCCACCACAGCATGGCTGCCAACAGACAGCAGTGTAGGTCTGCACCAGGGAATGGAACCCTGGCTGCTGAAGCAGAGCGCACCAAACTTAACCACTAGGCCGCTGGGGCTGGCCCTGTGGCTTTGTACTTATGGAGCCATATGCCATCACCACTCACCTGCAATGAACCCACTATACATTCCTCTCCATTTATATTTGCTTTATCTATATGAGATAAACATCTTATCATTGAAGTGCCTGATTCATTGAAGTGCACAGTCCTTAGCAGCGAGCTCATTTAAAATATTTCATTGCTCAGTGAAGGAAATGTCCAAATTTAAATGCATGCCTTATAATAATTAATACTACTTGCTATTAAATACTGAATTAGAAAGGATTCTCCAAAAGGTCTTCACATATTGGACATTGTGCTAAGTGATATGAGATTTAATTGCTAAACATAAAGTCACTTAGTGACATCTATAATTCTTGTGAACATCAGTGTAAGTTTTAATGAAATTGGCGAAGCACATGGAGAAATCCTCCTTTGTTGGAAACAGTTCATTTTTATAAGGCAGGTAAGAAATTAATAAATTAGACAACTGTGAGGAAAAGTGACAATGCTGGGATCTAGGAAAATATATGCATTTCTAAATTAGGTAAGAAAATCTACAGATATTGACAGTTATGTGTTCCCAACAGAGCATCTTTCATTTTTGAAACACGGGAAGCTTTATTGAGTCTTGAATCCCCACAAGTGCTCAGTGAAATTTCAAGAGTGATGCACAATCTTTGCTTCACAAATAGAGGACTGGAAATGAACAGAAGTTAATTAACATGCACACAGAGACAGACGGAGTTACAGATATGCTTCCTAATTCTCGATCCAGCACTCCTGAAGCTGTTCACCATACAGTGACAGTCAGCTCGATTATCCTTAAGAAGAGATGGATTCTCAGATAGTCTCAAAATCTACTTCATGTGGTAGCCTATTTTCTTCCCTCTGTAATATTTTCAAAAGTTAATGGTGAAGGAAAAAGTCCTCAGTTTTCTAGTAACGTTGACAAAAAGGGAATGGAAGGAAGAGAAGGGAAGGGAAACCCTTCATACTGGATCATCCACTTCTGGCAATTATAGATAACAGGGAGTTGCCCATAAAATGGAATTTCAATCAACCACTAAGCAGACTCCCACTGAGGAACATACTGGAGAAACGTGAACAGATAGGATAGAAGACAACCATATGGCTGCTCTTAATGACCCAATAAATACAAGAAAAGTGTAGTGCTTCTAATCGGTTCTAAACTAAAATCTCATTTGTCTGTTGTGTTTCTAGCTTTAAGGAAGGCAAAATGCCAATTCTCATTCACCTTTATTCACATGTTGCTGGAGATTCAAGGACAGAACACAAATTGTATAAAAATGATCTTTTCCTTGTGTTCCCTTCAAGATTTTCTTCTCTCTTTGTTCCTTTTCCCACCCCTCATGCCAACCAGAGGGACTGCTATCTCAGCCTTCAAAATATCTAAACTTCGAGGTGGTAAGAGGACTTCTATTATTACTCATAATCCTCTACATAAAACCCCACAAAGGAAACAAGAACAAATACACAAGACGGAAACAATGCATTGCCTCTTGTTTCTCAGTCACCACTAAATTCCAGATGCTTTCCAGAAGGGGCTCCTCCCACAGCAGGGCTCTTGCAAGAAGTTATCCTTCCACTCCTCTACCTGTCAGCTCTGGCTCAGCCTACAGATCCCAGCTTGGACTTCCATTCCTCCAGTCCGAACTCGCAGATGCCAGGCAGTCACCCTGTTCCATGTCCTCATAACATCCTGTACTTTTCTTCTTCATCTTCCCTCCTGACAGGTCCAAGGTCATCGGGGCTGGAAGGAGCTCCACTGAAGCTGAGAATGTTGATTTTGCACACACAGAAAACCTGAGCATACTGTCTGGCAGAAAGTAGGCAGCTAACAGTAATTCATAGAATGAATGACTCGATTTTTTTATCCCTTTATTCCTGTCATTTCCTCTACCTTACAAAACGCTCCCCACCTTGTCAATATCACCACCTGTGGAAATTCTCCCACCCATCTCTCAGGCCCCACCTCCTCCATGAAGCCCTCTTTGATTGCCTCTGTTTAGGGAATTTTCCTTTTGAACTCCCACAGGCACTTTTGTGCTTGTCTCAGGGCATTTGGGCATGGCAATTTGTTTTATTTCCTCTGCCTTATCCACAAATTGAAATTTTTACAGTCCTTCATATCCATCTTTATCACGATTTAGTTCATGATAAAAGTCATCATTTACCTACATGTCTGACCTCACCCTGAAATTTTTCCCAAACTTATGAGAGCAGCAAATGAAATAGTCACTTTTCCATCCTTAGTGCCTGGCACAGAAGACATGCTTAGTAAGTTTTTTACTTTCTCTGCTGAATCCAAACTGCAGTCATTTCTGTAAAGTCTTATCTCCCCAATTAGATTGCCAGCTCCTGAAGGTCAGTCTTTGTTTTCTGCACAGTGACTAACACAACAAATATGCCTGTTATGAAAATAAACTATATTTCTTTCAATGGACAGACACAATTTTTTAAAATTATATTTTGCTTTTCAAGCTTTAATCATAAAACTTCTCTCTGCATTTCATAAAAGTACTCATGTACAGTGACCACCACTGAGTTTATTGACAGAACTCTGAGTATCAAGGGTGATGATAATTACCTACTTTGGGAAATTCAGATCTATGTTTGTTTCCCAAGAAATGTTAGTGGAAGTAAATGTTTCACTACATGTGAGTGAAAAGCACATGAAATTCTTCTCAGTTCTGATTTTAGTCTTTAAATGTTTATATTTTCCATTCCAAACCTCAAGTTTGGTAAACTAGCTTTAAGTATTTTTTGCAGCATATATCTCAAAAAATAAATTTTATCGTGGCCCTTGATAACTTTTTGAGAGCTGGCTTGACCTGAGTAAGAGAGATGATGGTTTCTTAATGACCGCCATCAAGGAATGATGAAGTGTGGCTCTCTGGGAGCCATCAGTCACCTGCTTGAAGGATCAAGAGGGCTATTTCCCAGCTGAGAAGCAGGCCTCATTCTCTTGGCCCATTACTCTCGCGTCTTCCTTCTATTCTTCTCACTCCATTAGCCTCCTGTGTATCTGCACCGAGGCTATCACAGTGTGACCTCCAGTCCCTAATCCCTGATATTTCCATTCAGGTCTAATCTACCATTCCAACTGAAACGTTCGGTGATGTTTACAGCTGTAGTTAATCTTTCTTTGCTCCAGTTCTCAGAATTTCACTTATAAATCTACTGAAATTATCTTTTACACCTACTGCTGTCTTTTTTGGTAGATTGATTTATCCTCTCCCCAACCTAAAACCTACGGGTCTAGAAGCGCACTTTTTCTGATTCATCATGATAAATTCTTTTGTTTGTCTTTGTTGTCTGGGGTCTTTATCTAAAGCCATAACACCACCTTCAATACAGCCTCTCATCGACATAGCTGGCTTTGGAATCATTCTATGGAAAGTTGAAAAATTAAGAAGGAACTTTTGAAGCCTCTGGGATAATAAACAGGTTTAAAATTGCTCATATCTAAACAGTGTTGTGGTAATATGCATGATTCTCTTCTACTGTATACAAAATAAAGTATAAATTATAGCCCAGAGAATCACAGATCATCAAGTGAAAAAGCAACCTACAATTCACACAGATCAGGAGTTTCCTGGAATTGAGAAGGCAAGAATTATTTTCAATATTTAAAACATATATTATAGAAATTGCACATTTGCTTGAAAAATGGCATCATATACTAAGCCAAGATTGTGTTTGTGGGACTATGATGTGGATGCTGGTTCTCTCGTGTGTGTACGTATCTGCCACACATGCATTGATTTCTGGTACCTGGTTTCTCTTCCTTGGAGATTAATTTTTTTCATGTTATAGTGCACAAGAGTCTTTAACAATACCGTGGAGAAGATGACTGTTGATTTAATTTTCCACTAAGTTGTAAAAGAGCCCAGATAAAAAGGGGTTATGTCACAGAAAAAGAAAATTGAATTCAATTGAATCTAGACTTCACACTCTCACAAATACCCCTCAGTTCTTAAAAATGATCTCAATGTGTCTAGCACTCTTAAATAGTGATACTTTTTAAAAATAGTAGATTATTTTATCTTTATAAACAAAGTTTTAAATTTTTGTTTAAATTTTCAAAATTTCAGCTTATTCCATAATAAAAATCTCATCTAATTTTTACCTTAATTTTGTTAAAAAATGCCGCTTCTTGTTATCAAGTACTCAAAACCTGGTTTAGAAATGAACCATCCTTGAGTCTGAATACTTGACCAGTTTTTTTTTGAAAAATGCTGCAAGAAGTTTCTAGTATGTCACTCAAATTACATGTCAGACAACAGAGAACATTTTGTCATGCTTAGATACCTTTCAATCATAATCTGAGTTTGATTTCAAAGCTTTCACAATTCAATTTTATCTAGAATTAGTGAAATATGGCTGTAGGGAGCAGTGTAAAGACAGGGAGACCATTTCTCTTGGACCAACCATCAGGGTAGAATGAGGCGGTAGTGAATGTGTCCTTTCCTCTTTTACTTCTGTATTCATTTTCCACCCTACAGGTGTAAGTGCCCAGCTGTCCTCTGAGATCCATGGGGCCCCTGAGAAGCCACAAGGGCTGGCACTGTTGAAATACACATTGGGAGCTGTTTGTGCCCATGTTGGTTACTGTGTCCTGCTGATGAGCCTGGCAACACAAGAATATGGAGCCCCTGGCGCCTTTTATGTCGTGCAAATAAAGATCATCACTTGTGACCATCTCAAGGATACTTGGTCAACCTGAGATCTTTTCTTAAAAACAAAACAAAGCCAACCTTTCGCTATTAATAGACACTGAAAAAAACAAGAGCATATAGTCTATACGAGAAAACCATCCTGAGAAATCCTGAGTCTCATGTTATGAGATTCTAATCAAGCCCTAAGACAATAAAAAGAACCAAAAGAAACACAGATCCCTTTGAGGAGAGCAATCTGATTAAACTAAAACATTAACAAGAAACTTTTTGGATACAAAATATGCAAATGTCCTATAAATAAAAACTGTTCAGTATTAGGTGACTCTTATTTATTATTCAATTTGTCCTCGGCAATGTCTTCCCAGAAGATGAAATCAGAGATAAAGACTATGAATATTAACTTTTATTCAAACTAATGTTCCAGTTGACATATACTGAGCCCAACTGGGGGGAAATGCAAAAAATAAATTGCAGGTTGAGTAAGATGAAAGCTCTCTATTTATTACATTGATTTTAACAATTATGTCATTTATTATAGTTCAGGGGATAGTTTTTAGTATCTAATTTCACTTGAAATAAGTCTTTGAGCTATTTTAAGAGGTCCTTCTCAACTGTTTCTGAAAAGAAAAAAAAGTTCTATGCAAGAGAGTTTGTCTTGTCAAAATCAAATAATCTAAGAAAGAAAATATTATATTGCTTTACGTGGAATTTCAGGCAGATATCACTTCTCAAAAATATACAACATAATGTGTGTTATAGGCTGTTGAGTAGTAAAACCAACAGCCCTTAACAAGAAAAAAAATAATGACCTTGGTCATTTTATACTTTGAACATTGCTATGGTCTGAGTGTTTGTGTCTTCCTCAAATTCATATGTTGAAATCTTATCCCCAATGTAATGGTATGTGGATATGGGGCCTTTAGAAGGTGATTAGGCCATGAGAGCAGAGCCTTAGGAATGGGATTAATGCCCTTGTTAAAAGAGACCCCACAGAGCTCCCTCGGCCTGTCTACCACATGAGGATGCAGTGAGCAGATGGCCACCAAGAACCAGAAGTGATCTCCAGCCAGACACCAAATCTGCTGGCCCCTTGATCTTGGACTTTCCCGCCTCCAGAATTGTGATGAATCAATGTTTTTGTTTATAAGCCACCTAGGTTATGGTGTTTTTGTTAAAGAAGTTTGAACGGACTAAGAAAAAAACATAGTTTAAATTCTTTCCCCTTTTCATTGCTTGGGCTATCTTCTTATCCTAAACCCTACCGTCCAATTGTGAGGTGTGAGGGAAGAGGCAACATTATCACAGTTGGCTAAGAAACCTCTCATCACCACAAAAGCGCCACTGGACCAGGGCAGCCTCTCTTCACAGGGGAGTGTTTGATGAGCAGGGGATGCTCATTGTAAAGTTATGATTTGGAACTCAGGAATCATGCCTGGAGAGAGGGACTTGTGGGTACGCCTTAGCCTGCGTGTGGGCCAGGAAGAAAAACACACACCCCCCGATTCACACACAAAGACAAATATCTCCATTGTTTAAGGTACCACAGGTAAAATAGAAAATGAAGATTTACGCAGAAAATTTAAAGTTTTACGCCATATACAAAGTCGAATTAATTTCACTAATGGAGAAAATCCTAATTGATTTTTGTCCCTCTTTTCATCTCAAGCACATACCCTTTGAGTTGGCTAGAATTCTTTTTATAAAAAGGTAAGCTGACTTTCAGAACGAACGTTACGATCCTTCCTAAAATAACAGCGATTAAAACTCAATTAGGTTCAGATTTCTCTGTCTAAGAGCTAGTTCGGGTCAAGTTTATATTTGCATTCTTAAAAACCAAGGTTAAATGCTACTGCTATTCAAAATGATCGAGTTACATTATCTTTAAGTGCATAAATATCAATTAAGAATATATTGGTGGCCCTGCTCTTTTGAAGTTTAAGTATATGAATATTATAGTCAAGTGATAGAAATTAAACTTTTTATGAGAATACAATATATAGTGCAAAATACTGTCAAAAATTTAAAATACTCTGCAAATATAAGTACGATAAACTACTTTAAAGTGCCCAACTTCCCTCATCCTTAAGAAACAAATACCACACACAATAGTTTAGAAAATACAGGAGTCACGGTTTCTATTTAGCTGCATTGTAAAAATGCAATCCAGAAAAATGGTTTTAAGATAAGATAAAGGAAAGAAGAATGAAACTTCTCATATTGAGCACTCCTGCCAGCTACTGGCATAGTTATTCAGAAATGTGCACACCTTCAATTCTTTCATTTAACCAACATTTATTAAGATATGGGAGAAAAAAAATAGTCAGATATGACAATTTCTTTTTCTACTTTCTTAAACAGCATGTTTAAACAATTTTATCCTCTCTTCTTTTATAAAATAAGCATCTATGGCCCTAAATACTCCCTTTAAATACTAATTTAGCTACTTCCCCAAAGATTAGATATGTGGCACATTTTTATTGCTGTTTGGTCCCATATTTCCATCTGGATTTTTTTATTGACTGAGTTAACTGAATTTCCATATTTAAGAGGTTTTTATGGCTATGTTTTTGTAGTCATATTTAAATGCCTTAAAACAAGATCAACTGTTGAAATGTTCCATATGTGCTTGAAAATAAAGGGGTGTCCTCCAGTTGTTGACATTCTGTTCACTGGTTGTGTTAATCGGCAATGTCCTGCCTGAGTTTGTCCTGCTGGAGCTCACAACCCCTCAGAGAGTTACGTTACTATCTCCCACCGTGATGGTAGATTTATCCATATAATTTAGTAATTCTGACAATTTGTCCTTAATATATTTTGAGTCCATGTTACTAAGATCGTACAATTTTTAAACTACTATGTCGCTCTGGGTTATTAAACCTTTTATCAAAATTTTTTTTTGTGAGGAAGATTGGCCCTGCGCTAATATCTGCTGCCAATCCTCCTCTTCTTGCTTGAGGAAGATTGTCTCTGAGCTAACATCTGTGCCCATCTTCCTCTATTTTATGTGGCACGCTGTCACAGCATCGCCTGATGAGTGGTGTGTAGGTCTGTTCCCAGGATCTGAACCCATAAACCCCAGGCTGCTGAAGCAGAGCATGAGAACTTGACCACTATACCACTGGGCCAGCCCCTCAAAATCTATTTTTAATAATGCTTTTCAAAATTTTTAATAATGCTTCTTTTTCCTAAAAATCCATTTTATGAGCAATTAAACAGCCGTCTTTTGGATAATATTTGCTTGGTATTTAATTTTCCCTTCTTTTCCTTTCAATCATTTTGTTCTCATGTGTTTCAGGTGTGTCTTTTATAACCTGAAAAAAGCTGGACTTTCCTCTTTTAATCCAGTCTAGGAATCTTTGTCTTAATCTTCAGTTAGTGTATTTACATTTAATTTCATTACTGTTACATTTGGTCTTATTTCCACCATTATTTGAGTGCGCGCTGCTTCTTTGTTCCATTTTCTTCTATTTCACTCACCTCTCACCTTCTCCCTTTTTTTTTTTTTTTTTCCCACTAATTTGACATCTCTGTTTTATTTCAATCCCCTGGATGGTTATCCTAGCCATTTGAATGCGTCTTTAACTTCAAGGATTTAACGTTGACACACGTGGACTGACCTGATTCCTGGTCCAGGCACTGCTTCCAAGGAGGTTAAATGGGGCAGCTCCCAAGGAGGCCCACAGCCTGAGGTTCGATGACAGCAGTGGACATGAACTTGGCACAGGACCCATGACCTTTGCAGGTGCGATCCTCTGCCTCTCCTGGGAGAAGAGGGGGTCCTCCACAAGGCCCCCTGGGGCATCTACCATGCTGATACTGGACAACCATGCGATCCTGCCCTCCCTGGGACTTGAGGCCTCCAACTCTAAGTGGGGTCACCCAAGGAGCATGAGGAGGAGGCCTGGGTGCTGGAGGCCTTGAATGTGGCCAAGGCGCATGAGACCCAGCCTTCCAGCTCTAAATTCATGGTGCTCAGGGAAGCCTCTGAGGAGAAGCAGCCCTTGTCTGTCACCAGACAATTCACAGAGGAGGAGAACCCCATGTGTCAGAAGTGTGAAAAGTGTCCTCAGAAATTACACACCAGGGGAAAGCCTTCCACATTCGGCCCCAGGAAGTTCCAAGCAAAGAAGGGTGTTTCGAGTGCAGCGAATGTGAGAGAGCCTGGAGCCAAGGCTCCCACTTCCTTTGGAATTAGAGAACCCACACTGTGGAGGACTAAGGAGTGCCATGGACATGGGGAAGCCTCCTTCTCCAGCTCCTTAGGACTCACTAGGATTCTTGATTCTTAAAAAATGTGGAAAGTTCTTCTTCATTATCTCTTTAAATCTTATCTTTCCACCATTCTCTCTATTATTTTCTTCTGGAAATCCAATATTTGAAATTTCTTATTCTAGTCTCCATGTTGTTTAACTTCTCTTTTACATATTCCATCTATTATATTTTTCTGGCTGCACTTTGAGCTATTTTATGAAGTCAAATTTCAGATCTAAGCTACAATTTCTCTTTTATCTATGTCTTAACCTATTTTGTAAATTTTTTTTATCCATGCTGTTTAACCCATTTTGTAAATTTTGTGTCAATTATGATAATTGTTAATTTTACAATTTCTCATGTGCGCACATGCGTGTGTGTGTTTAATCTTTTAATCTGACTGGATATTTCTTATAGTTTTGTTTTTTAATCGTTTGTTATAGGCACTTTCATTTTTTAAACACATCAAGCACACATATTCTCTCTCTGACAACTTCAATTTCTGTATTCCTTCCAGGTTTGAACTCTGCTTGCTCTTACTCATGATGGTTTGTTTCCATTTGTGATTTTTCTGAACGTTAGTTCATGCTCCATGAAACATTACCTGAGGGACTCATTATTTGAGGACTCCTTTGAGAGCAAGCCCTCCTGGGAGGATTTGGGTGCGTCTCAGCTCTGTTTCTAGCATAACCCACTCACGGCTGAGTTAAACAACATTCTAGACCCAGGACGTTCTGTACCACACAGAAAGAGTGAATATTAGCCTGAAACTCAGGTAAAGATGGGTTCGTGCTTACAAATTCTTAGGAGTAACATTTTCCCCTCTACCTAGAGTAAAAGCAAAACAGGCAAGGATTCCTAGCACCTTCCTCTCCAGTGATCCCACAATGGTATCATATTTTACAGGTGCAGGTTTGTGTAGGATTCCGTGGTTTCACTCTCCACGTTGACGAGGACCTAAACTCAGCCGTGGTCTCTGGTGTGTGTCCGTCCAATCTGAGCCTCTAACCCACGATGGTCAGTAGTTGCCACCAAGGTGGCAGCTGGCTTCAGCTTACACAATTTCCTCTCCAGACTCCAGCCTTCTAATTTTTTGGTATATAAATGTTTCTTTACTATGTTGTCAGCACAGCCATCCTTTTAAAAACACATGTTCATGATTGAATCCAGTATTTTTATATGGTGTCTACTGCAAGCACAGTTAAAGGCATTAGCGCACGGTGCTGTCAGAAATACAGCTGCCATATAACAATTTACACTGAATTCTATGCATTGATATCCAAGGTAGGTTGAATATTCAATACGCAAAGGTCATGATTTTCAACCCCACTCAACACAGTTGCTCCCTTTGACTGATTTGAAGCTAAATCCTTAACGATGCACAATTGTCTATTCAGCTGTGACCAAATCCTGCCAATTAAAATCAAGGTACATGAGAGGTAGTCAGACTGTCAATGATTGAGGCAGATTCTCAAAGGATCTCACACTACTGTAAAGATGGTATGGAAACCATAATGTTATAAAAGCAAGGGGATGCACATATTACATTTGTATGCATGCACATATACATAATTATACTTAAGAATTGTGCCTTATAAAATGTATACACTTTAATTTCATCCCAGTGGCAAATTTGCAAGACTGTATTATACCTTGATATCTGTGAGTGACATACAAGTCATTATTTTTCTTCAGGGATTTCTGTCTTCAGGATTTGCATTAATAAAACTCTGTTCATGGTCCCTGGCCCTCGTTAGATGGAGAATGATCGTTACTGCTGCTCAGCGCTATCCCAGAATCCTTACAATCATCCAGCAGATTGGAGAGAGGAGACACGTCTAATGATCCTAGCTCAAACACTGTACCTGTTGCTATTGACAGACTTTGTTCCTTAGAGAAGATATTGACTGCCAGCTGGCTGTGACAGTTTGTGAACTAACTCTGACATTTGCGTTGGCACCGTAATAGTATTTACAGCTCAGGAAATATATGCAATCAGGTTATGATGGACCTGGTGATTTTCGAGGTAAAAAGTATAACAATATACAAATCACAGACATGACCATAATAATAAAATTATTTTTAAAATAACTTCAGTACTTAGAGTCTCTTTCAAGAGATATCTGCTCTGTATGAGACTGGTGGCATATGTTTGCAAAGAGAAGAGATTCAGAGAACAGAGGATGGTGAATCAATCATATAGCTGGTCCTCCAGACTAGATTTTAAACAGTCCACTATGTCAGAAAACTGCCAAAGAAAGGGAGAAAGAGATAAAGCAAGAAAGAAATTTTGCTCTTTTGGTTTTTGTCTTTTTTAGATACAGGTGATTTCTTTTTTTTGAAGATTGGCCCTGAGCTAACATCTGTTGCCAATCTTCCTCATTTTCTTTAATCCTCAAAGCCCCAGCACATAGTTGTGTACCCTTGTTGTAAGTCTTTCTAGTTCTTCTATGTGGGACGCTGCCACAGCATGGCTTGATGAGCGGTGTGTAGGTCTGCGTCCAGGATCTGAACTGGCAAACCCCAGACCACTGAAGCGGAAGGTGAGAACTTAACCACTTGCCCACAGGGCTGGCCCCCAAGAAAGCAATTTTTAATGATGTGTACTGTAAATATAAAATATCACAGCATCAGGAAAAAGATTAACATTCTAGGTTTATTTTCTTTGGCCAGGCTCCAAGCTCGCTCTTCTTTATATTCCATGAATTTCACTTTCTAAGGGTTTAAAGCAGCATGTTTTAACATAGTCACCCAAAATGGTTAAGTCTCTAGGAAAGTGACACTGGAAGGCAATGACACAGGTAGAATGTTTGGTGAATATTATAGACACTTTTGAACATTTTATCACTCTTGGTGAATATTGTCATATGGAAGAAAAGTCAGTTAGCATTTTTGTCTCTATTCCATTTTCCTAGTAAACACTGGAGATGCTGTCATTTTCTTGTTTTAGAAAGAATGGACTTGACCAGGTACTTACAGCTCTCGTCCCAGGGCAGTTTGGAGACTGGCATTCACCACTCATCCGATTTGGGATTAAGACATCTTCCCAGCAAGATGGACCCTTTGAGGGGAAAAAAAAAAACCCTTGGTGCACAAATTATAAAGCAAATGTACTCCCTAATACATCTCTAAAATCTGTCTATTTATATTATAAAATAACAATGAAGGTAATGTGTAGTCCAATGATTTGCAAAGTATGGTCCAAGACACTTGGGGGGGATCCAGTAGGTCAAAACTATTTTCATAAATATACTAACATAATATTTGGCATATTGTTTCAAACATGTAGTACATTTATACATAGGAGTCTCCCACTGCAGTTCAATTTAATTGTTTAAACACTTAATTAAATAATTTTTCTTAAGTTCATTGCAATTCCAATTGATGACCTTAAAATGAAAAGACATGTGCAGATGACACTCAAGAGGATTCATTGGGGGCAGTAGAGGAACAGGCTGAGGCACACCTTCAAGGACTACCTGTCCTGGTTGGCAGGCTGAGCAGACACAGTTATTTCCTCTCTCCTGATGCACTGTTAGAATTACATTTAAAAACTAGCACCATGTAAACCCATAATACCAATGAGAACTGAGCATACTTTTCTGGAAATCTGCAATAGCCTATACCAGAGCAGGAGACCTCTGTGCCCTGCAGGACCACAAAGAGTCTGAAGGCTCAAGAAAAAGGCAGACGGGCGAGAGCAGAGTGAGACTCAGAGCAGCAAACAGAGAGAAAGTTAAATTGTTATGAACAGAAGATCCTAGAATCTTCTAGAGAGAAAGTTCAGGTCATTTACTTGGAAACCAAAATCCAAGTAGAATTTTTGTGTGTGTGTGTGACATGCATGTCATGACTGATGAGCAGAGTGGGTCTGCACCTGGGATCCGAACCTGCAAACTGAGGTGGCCCAAGTGGAGCACATGGAACTTTAACCACTTGGCCATGGGGCCAGCCCCAACCAAGCAGAATTTTAAAGTAGTAGCAAATACCTTTAAACTTTGATGGGAAAGATTTTCGACCTAAAATTCTCTATCTGACCTAATTATCAATTTGGTGGGAGAATGGTAAAAAGTGATTTTGGGATAAGCAAAGAGTTGCAGAGTTGACTTTTACGCCTGGGAAGTCTCAGAGTTCAGGAGAAGGTCAGGCAGCCTGAGGGAAAGCTGTAAGTGGCCCAGCTTTGGCCTCCCCCACAGTGTGTGACTCTGAGGAAAGCCATGGGAGAGTTGGGCCAGCGTCTCTGTAGCTGTGACAGAGGAGATGACAGAGCTTCCAGCAGATGTGTTATAAGGGCCAGTGCCCAGCCAGGGGTGGAAGAAAGTTAGGACAAAGGGGTGGTGGTTGTGGTGATTTTGAGGCCACATCAGAGGTTTAAGTTAGGAGAGAAATTTCTCATCACCAGTCAGCACCAGGATCACCCGCTCCAGCATCCAGACCAAGTGGCTGTCAGGCCACATTGCAGCAGAAACTGGTGAAAACATGGACGGCACACAAGGATCCCAGCTACTATTGCACGTCAACATGAGCAATCACACGCCCTCTCTCCTTCCTTCACCAACACACAGAGACACATAGATGCATGCACACACACCCCACACCAAAGACATACACACTAACACACATACATTATACACACTCACATACTATAGCACACATACACCACTGCACACATACACTCACACACCCACTCATGCACACACAATCTGCTCATATACAACACAACACGCACAATACATCATGCATGCGCACACACTCATGCACAAACACACACTCATACATGCACACATTCATATGTGCATACACACACTATTTTAAAGAAAAATGGGGAAGCAGAAGAAATCTGCTTCTGAGCATGCACCTTGAAGAAACTGAGCCGAACTTCTGTAGAGGCTTTTCAAACCAAGCCTCAAAGGGAGCCAGATTTTGAATTCACAGATCATTCAACCGGAAGCCACTGCCTAACCTGGAGGGAAGGAAGTGACTGTGCAGGAAAGAGTTAACAGAGACAGCCCGAGACCGTGGTCCTTGGACAGGCTGTTTCCAAGGCTGGCTCTTAGCTGGCATCCAGGAATTTGGATTTGGGGAGTGTCCCCCCAATTCCCTTACTCATATAGAGAATTTGCAGCATCTAAAATATCTGTGTGGACAACGTGGTTTGTGCTGAACACCTTCTTACCCCTTGGGGGTCTGGAATTGTGGTGAGCACCAGGTAGGGGTCCACACATGACAGCTCCCGTAAAAACCCGGGGCACTAAGTCTAAGGAGCTTCCCCACAGACAACACTTCACGTCTGCTGTCACAGCTCATTGCTGGAAGAACAAGTGTGTCCTGTGTGAGGGCTTCTGGAAACTTGCCTGTGGTTTTCTCCAGACTCCACTCTATGTGCCTTTTCCCTCTGTGGCTTTGTGTCCGCTCGCTGCAATAAATCTCTCACACACGTGTGTATGACTATACCCCGAGTTCCAAGTCCTTCCAGTGATCACCGAATCAGGACGTGCAAAGCGGTGTAGGACCCACAACCCAGTGACGTGTGATTCATCACTGGGGCATGTTCTCCCTGATACAAAGGAGAGCCAGGACTCTGAGTAAGAGCCCATTAGCAACAGGGAATAAGAAATTTCATTTTCTGTGCACAACTAAGCATGGGGCATACATTTACAGTCCACTCTAGTCATAATGATGTAAACACACTTGATTTTCAACCTGATACAATCACACTGTCAAACACGGACAGAGGATTTTAATTATGGTTATGTAACCAAACATCTATGTTATTCAGCTAGGACAATATAGAAGTAAAGGTACAAATGTTAACGATTGGAAGCCCACCGTGGAGCTAGGAGAGCAGGAAAGGGAGACTAGCATCCCCATCGCACAAGCTGCTCTCTTATTTTAAGGCCACCCGCATATTCGACTTTTAAACACATGCGTATATTCATTTGATAAAAATGACAAACGTACTGAAATAAAAGAGCGCTAGAGAAATGCTGCCTAGACCCTTGATCACATTCATTGGCCCACTTTCCTAACGGCGAGTGAGCAGCTCAGTGGGGTCACGTGTGGCCAGAATACAGTTGCCCTTATCATCTTCCAGTCCTTTTACTAGGACCCAGCGGGGACAGCTCGGGGTTTGTTTGTTTGTTTTTATCATTGTCTCTGTAGGGAGTGGTTTGTTCTATCTCATGGATACTGTGAATCAGGTTTCTTTCGTTTCTAGAAAACTAGGAAAACTTCAGAGTCAAATTTGTGGCCCAGCTCTGGGAACCTTATCTACCTTATAATAAATGTTAGGTTTACTAATATTACCCTTGGCTTCATTTTATTTTCCTTTGATCTCTTTCTTCATCTCATTAAATTTTTCTTGTTTTTAGTCTTAATGTATCCCTGCAAGCCTTGTCAGATCCCGTAGAAGTGAGGCGGGGTTTAACGAAATAATTTTGAGGGCCTTGTGACCTTTCTCTTTTAACTCTCCAAATTGCCGATAGGTTCTAATAAGAGTGGCTTCTCATGCGCCTTCCATCGGGGATAGCAGCCATCTGTCCTCAGGGAACATGGTGGCCTCTGTGAGGACCACAGTGGTCAGCGCTGGCTCACACATCCTGGCTGGTGGAGACAATGGACATCAGCACACTTGAAGATCTGGAAAGTCCTTGGGTTTAAAAGAAATCCATTTCACCGTGGATAACTAGTGCCTAACAGAAGGACGTTGCTTCCCTGCTCTACCAACACAGAAGGAACAGTCTCTTCTGACTCTGATTCAGGCAGCACTGACCTACTTACAGCACACACAATGGTTAAGAGAGAAACCTAACACCGAAACAGCCTGGAGAAGGAACACTCATCATCAAATGCAGGACTTAGGTCCCATTTGCATTTCACTGCTCAGAGTAAGATTTCCTGCCTCAAAGTCTAGGATGAAATGAAACTTTCTGTGCATATCACAGATATTTATTTTTCATGCCTTAATTTTTCAGAGTCCAAAAAAGCAACACAAACGTTTATGTAACAATTCCTATAATTGTCACAGAAGGTACTGCTTTATCTGACAAATCTTTGTTTTGTACAAGGAAATTATGGAAAACTTAATCCACAATTTTCTTCTTGATATCAAATCATAACAAAATAATGGAAGTAATAAAACTGAACAGAATTCCGTTGGATATGGGAATTCAACATAATGATCTGCATGCGCTAGTTTATCCATACTACTCATACTATTAGTATTGAACGCTATTGCTATAACTACCCTGGATTAGAAACAACTGTCCCAGTGAATTTATGTGATTACAAAGCTGATTTAACTTGCTGTTTTCTAGTTTTAGAAAATAACAAAAAAAATTAATTGGTTAATGATTGCATACTGTGTTTTAATAGTTGCATGGTTAAAACATTTATAATTAATAGTCTTTAAATAGGAGTAAGAATGGTCTCCAGGCTACAAAATTAAATAGGACTTCACAACACATGGCAGCCAAAGGGAGCTATGGATTAGAATGTGTCAAGGAGAGAATCCCAAAAAATGTATTTCATCTCTCAAATGTCGAAAATTGGAAAAAGACGTCTGAAAAAAATGTCAGATAGAACAGTGTGAAATATATGTCTTAATAAAGAATTATTTGGCTGCTTTTCAGAAAACTTTCTTCTTTTTTGGCCCAGTAATGGTTACAAGTGAGAAAAATACATAAATGACTTGAACATCTATACCAAGGGTGAGCAAACTATGGCCTGTTGGTCGAATCTGGCCTAGGGTTTGTTTTTGTACAGCCCACAACCTAAGAAGGGTTTTACATTTTTAAATGGTTGAAAAGCATAAAAGGAACAAGAGTATTTCCTGGCACAAAAAAGGTAAATGATATTCAAATTTCCATGCCGAAAAATTAAGTTATATTGAAACATGGCGGTAGTGGTTCATGTATGTACCGTCTATGCTGCTTTCTCACTGCAAGGGCAGAACTGAGTTGTTGCAACACAGAGCATGTGGCTCACAAAGCCTAAAATATGTAATATCTGGCCCTTTATGGAAAAAGTTTGGCAACCCTTGATCTATGGTAAATATAATTTTCCAAGTTCATATTGAAAGTACTTTAAAAAAAAAACATTGTGGCAGCATTTTGACCACCATACAATCTCATTCATTTGAAGGAGTAGCTGTGTTGTGAGTCTCAAGTGAGAAATTACTTCAATTAAAATCTTAGAGCTGTTGACCTGTGAAATCCAAGAACGCGTTGATAGACTGCAATGATTCAAGTTGTTTGAGTCAGTAATAGAGTGGAAAATTACAACTAGAGATGACATCTGGGGATTCGTCCTGACTAATGTTACCACCAACAGAAAAGTGTGAAGTAGAATATTATTTAAACACATTTATGCAATGTATGTGAATCATAAACGCAGAAAAATGACTCAATGGCATGAAAAATAGGGATAAAATCTATAAAACATGGGTCAAAATTTATTCTTAAAAATTCTAGAACTAGTCATTCTGGCTCTATCTTGTCATGCCCAATCAAGTGGAAAAGTGAAGTACTTAGGCTAATTGTTATCAAAATGTCTCTCTAACAAGAGCCACACAGACAGTTAAAGCAAATGAGATTTTTTTCCCCCTGAATTATCTAAATAATTTCTATAATCTGCTCTTCATATGTGGGCATATACACGGCTTCTTAAAAAAATTGCAAATCGTGTCTTACAAAATGTTACTACAAAGTCTTTGCATTTTGAAAAAGGTTATTTTAATAGTACTTTTACTTAAACTACCGTTTTATCAATTATCTCAAGTTATCTTCAAATGTGTTGCATTTAAAATATCCTCTTGAATGATTTCACAAACATTTAAGTCATATGGTTAAACGTAAGGGACTAAAATAATTGAAAAATTATACCTGTGACATAAGACATAATACAAGGACAGCAAAACTGTCTTTAAGACAGCTATACTCAGAGGCTTCCATCCTCCTTCCTGTCTTTTCCTCTCTGTCTGCAATAAAATGATGCAGAGAAGGAGCTTGGAAGTTTGCTAACATGTTGAGTCCAAATTCCACCAATTATTAGCTATATGCTCTCGAGCAAGCTTCATTTTGCCTTTCTAAACCCAGGACTCCTCATCTGAAAAGTGAAGGGTTAAATACTCCCTTCAGAGGGCTGTCATGAAGATTAAATGAAACAACACATTTTAATACTTTAACCAGTGTCTGGCACATGTTATGATTTATTTTAAAGTGGCCTCTGTTGCAAGCAGTGTTTCTTATTTCTCAAAATAGAACACCCTGAATAGGGTTATTTTTAATTTAGTTCTAAGGGACTTGACTTAGCCCAGTGGATTTTTCATTTCTTCTTTTTTCTCAGTTTCCCTGTTAGCCAACCATTCCCCAGGGGTCATGTCACTTTCCAGAGTATGTTGCTTGTAACTCTTTTAAAGCATATATTTTCCATCTATCATACAGTAGACATTGTTCTGCATCTCCTCCATTTGATTTAAAGATCCTATGCTTTTAAAAAGCTAAGCACAGTGTTGTGATCACAGCAGAGGAGCAATAATGCAGGCATTAAATAGTAAGCAGAGAGAATAATATGGAAAGGAACCTTTGAACCAAAATATTCAACCACTCAACAAATATTTATTGAACAGCTCCTAAAACCTGAGAATATAGATATGAAAAGGAAGTAAGAATTTTTTTATCAACTTAATAGAGTAGATACAGAAGCCAATATTACAAATGAACTGAGCACACCCATTCAAATGGATAAAAAGAAAAAGAATGCCTATACCAAATATTGGCAAGACGTGAAACAACTGGAACACATATACACTGCTGGTGTAAATATAAAATGGCACAGCCAATTTGGAAAATTAGGCATAGTTTAGAAGTTAAACATATAAGTAACATATGACTTGGCCACTCTCTCCTAGAGTTTTACCCAAGATAAATGAAAACATTAGTCCACACAAAGAATTGTATACAGATGCTCATAACGATCTTATTCATAATAGCCACCAACTGGAGACCACCAAAACATCTACCAAAACGTGAATGGATAAACAAGATGTGGGATAGCCATCCAATGGAATACTACTCAGAAATAAACAGTATCATATTACTTATAAATGCAACAACATGGATGACTCAAAATTATGTGAGTGAAGGAAGGCAAACATGCAATAGAATACACTGCATGATTCCACTTATATAAAATGCAAACAAATCGATAGTGGCAATAAAAGATGAGGGCAAAAGGTAAAATGGGCTACATAAGAGCATGAGGAATCCTTTTAGAGTTGTTATGGGCCAAATTGTGTCCCCTCAAAATTCGTATGTCAAAGTACTAACCTCCTACAGATTGTGACTATATTTGGAGATAGGGTCTTTAAGGAGGTAATTAAGTTAAAATGAGGTCATTATATTGGGCCCTAAGCCAGTAGGACTGGTGTCCTTATAAAAGAAGAGGAGATTAGGACATAGACACACACAGAGACAAGACCATATGAAAGGACATGGAGAAGACAACTGTCTGCAAGCCAAGGTGAGAGGTCTCAGAAGAAACTGACCCCGTTGACACCCTAATGTCAGACATCTAGCCTCTAGAATTGTGGGTAAATAAATTTCTCTTGCTTAAACCACTTAGTCAGTGGTACTTTCTTATGGCAGCCCTAGCAGACTAACATAGGGGCTATGGAAATGTTCTCTATCTTGAGTGTGGTGGTAGTTTTATGAGATTATACACTAGTCAGAACTCTTCAAATTGTACCCTTTAGATGGAGCCAGTCTATTTCACACAAATTATTTCTCAGTAAAACGTATAAGGAAAAAATGAACTGAGATGTTGCCAAGGAGATTCAATGAAGGAAGGAGAACTTCGTATGAAATGGTGTTTGAACAACTCAACAACAATGTTTAAATCCCTTCCTCACTCCATACAGCTTCTACTTCCTACTCTGAAATAGAAGAGTAACGTGTTTTTAGATAACTCATTTGCCCTCCTCCCCACTCTTCCCCTTCCTACTTTGGTCCTCCTTACACTCCTCTTCCTCCCCCTGTTTCTTCATAGGTACATAGCCAGTAGCCTCATGTTTAATGAGGAGTACGTTTAATATTTACTTCTACTATCTTGTGGGCCAGGAAATCAGTAACTAAATTTACTAATTATTGAAAGCAAACACGAAGTTAAGATTTTTCTATGAGAAAAGTGTGTGGACTTATGTTTTTCAAATTTATACCAATATTTTTACATTTCTGAGGTCCTTTTCCTTATATCCTCTTTCTCCAGTAGCTATTTTCAAATGTATGCTTCTTTCTTTTAAAGCCTTTATTGTTGACAGGTTTTTCCATATTCACCATTTCATTTATCTCAGAAACTGCATGAGAGATTGTACCCTATATTTCCTACTGCTGTGTAACAAATATAGTGGCTTAAAGTAACATCCATTTGTGATCTCACGGTTTCTGTGGGCCAGGAGTTTGGGCATGGCTTAACTGGGCCTTTTGCTCAGGGTCTCATGTGGCTGTGATCGAGGAGTTGGCTGGGCTGTGCGCTCATCTGGAGGCTACGCTGGAGAAGCATCAGGTTCCAGGCTCTCTCAGTTTGTTGTCAGAATTCATTTCCTTGTGATCCTGAAGGTGTCAGCATTTTGCTGCCTGTTGGCTGGAGGCCTCCCACAGTTCCTTGCCATGTGGGCTTTCTCAACTTGGGTGCTTCCTTCATCAAGCCAGCAGGAGAATATCTGCTGTGGTCCAGTAAGATGCAGTCTTCTATAACATGATTAAGTGGAGTCTTCTATGACATGATCAAGGGAGTGGCAGACATCTCATCACCTTTGCCATATTCTCTTGGTTAGAAGGAAACCACTGGAACCATCCATGTTCAAGAGGCAGGGATTTCATAAAAGCCTGGATGCCAGGAAATGGTTGATCACTGGGGGTCATCTTTGTGTCTATTCACACCACACCCATTTTACAGATAAGGAGAAAGGTCTTTTATAAAATGGAAATTTGAGAAATGGTGACTCAGGTATGTGACTTCAGCTGCCAAGTGCTCAGGCTATCTTTTCTAATGTAAACATACTTTCCAGTTTAAATATGTGAATATTTGAACACTACCGTGGAGTCATTCTTTTCAAGTTTTAAGTAGAGAACATAATTTTACAGCCTAGGAGATATTAAGAAATAAATACTGAATATAACCATAGAGTGAGTTTCTTCTTATTCTAGCAAGTTAAATTTGAAGAGGTTAGTAAACTTCATAAACTAACAAACATATTTTTGCTTTACTTAATGTAGACACTCTTTTCTAACTTGAATTTATTTCCTATGATTTCTTAGAGCTTGAACGTTTTATAGACCTCTGCCTCTGAACACTTAACTTAAAGTCCCAATTGCAAGTTAATTCTATAGAAAAACAGAACACCACAGACTACAGAGATTTACTGTTCAAAAAATAGCCTAATTTTTTCTACACTTCTTTTTAAGCAAAAAGAATGTTATTAGGAGGTGAATTGTAACTTTAAAGTAAGAAAAGATCTCAAGAAGATTCATAGTCCAGTCACTGTGAATATTTTTTATTCCTCATTTTGATATTATATTAATAACAATTAACCCTTCATTTGAAACTATTTTATATGGGGCAGAAAAAGGAGAAGAGAAAAAATGATTTCGTGAATTTCAGCAATTCAGCAGAGGAATAATAACAATAAACAATATATAATAAATAATAATATAATAATAATCATATAACATATATTACATTATATATAATATAATATATAATATAATAATAATATAAATATAATAATATAATAATAATAAATAATAATAATAAAGTAATAGCAATGCCACCTTCTTGCATTAGTATAGAACTGGGTTGTTTACAAAGCACTTTCACATGCACAAACCAACCTTGATTCTGAATGAAAATCTGTTAATGCTACGCTCTATGGAGCTCTGAGACCTAAGCTGATTATTTATTCACGTGTTGGGGTAACCACATAACTGTTTCCTAAGAAAATCCTGGCTCCACACATAAGTACTTACTTGGCTCTCATATTTGGCTCTCAAGGGCATAAGACTATCGTATTTTCATAGAAGGGTATCAAGAGTACCTGTTTTATGCATTGATTTGTTAATCATGAAAACATGGATCTTGCCTTATTTTATAACATGGAATATCTGAAGTCCTTGCTCTTCTTGGGAACTATAGTTCAAGTTTTAATAAAAGCTTGATCACAGGTTGGGTAGGGCTTGGTAGGAGAGACCTATTCTGTTCCTTGTGTAGTCAGCTTGGAAGGCTCACGGGGAGAAGGGTTCACTTCCAAAATGGCTCAGTGGCATGGCTGACAAATTGGTGCTCAATATCAACCCAGTGCAGTGGGCTCGTGTCCTCAGTTCTTCTTAACCAGGGCCTTTTCAGGGGCTGCTTGTGCTTCCTCAGAGCACGGTGGGTGTTTTCCAAGAGTGATAATCCTAAGAGGAAGAAGTGGAAGCTTCCAGTTTCTTAGGGCCCGAGCTTGGAAAGGGGTGCAATGTCATCTCCCCCATAGTCTTCTGGTTGAACAGCTGCAGAGCCCAGATTCACCAGAAGAGGTTGCTGTTTAAAGGAAATAACTATCATTGCATACCTTGCCAAAATTTAGTTTGGCACGTCACTGAAAGAGATGCTACATCTGCAGCTCCTTACCATTACCTGTAGAAATTGTCTGCTGCTGTCTAACTTGGTCTTGTAGCACTCCACTCCCAGCTTTTTTCTCAGCCATCTGACAATATAGGCCCATTTAAATTTCCTTTCATTTTTATTCAAAATGCCTGGCTGCTATATTCTCTATTAAAGTCTTTAAATATTATGAAATATTTATAAACCATATAGAGACAAAAATAACAAAATCGCAGTAATACCACATGTTCTCTGACAGTCCATAAAGGTTCCTCTTGTTTTTCTTCTGGGCATAGGCATAAGCAGGCAGTACCTGCACCCATGTGTAAACTTATCAATGGCTTCCTATTATTTAATGTAACTTTTCCGATCACTAAAATGTACTCTTCAGGTTTCCCAGAATTTGAAACTATTACCATGTGAAATCAACTATTTCTTAAAACATGAAGGTTTTTAAGGGTTCACCCTCAAATGGATTTGATTGCTAATTTTAAGTCACTGAGGTCATTAATTCATTCAACAAATTATATAACACATATGTGACAGGTATTTTGCTAGACTGGAGATAAAACATCCTAAATATCTTAATCTACAATACCATTACTTGATAACATAATTCCATTAAAATACTCATATAAATGTAATAGTACACAAAGTAGTGATTTCAAAGCAATGGGAATGCCAAGATGATAAACAACGTATTTGTACTTTTGAGATTGACTGGATTTCAAATCCAATTGACATTACCAGCCATGTGATGATGGAGAAGTTACTCAATTAATCAGAATATCAGTTCCTTATGGGTCATGTGGGAATATCAATTGTACCTACGTCATAGGATTGATGGTTAAATGAGATAAGGTACTTAGCATAATATCATACACAAAGTTAATATTCAATAAATACAGTCACACACCACACACCACATAAAGATGCTTCAGTCAATGATGGATCTCATATAGGACGGTGGTACAAGATTAGTACCATAGAACTTGGGCGTGTAGCAGGTGGTATCATCTAGGTTTGTGCAAGTAGACTCGATGACGTTTGCACAACAACAGAATCACCTAACAACACGTTCCTCAGAGCATATCCCTGTCGTTAAGCAATATACAACTGTATTAGATGGTGCTGCTGAACAACCATGGTATGAGAAAAAAGTACTCATGGAAAGAGCACCTCAATAGACAAAGAGTCAGAAGATCTAAGTTCTAGACATAATTTCACTAGCGTTTAAGCTAATCAATTTAATATCTTCATGCTTTACTTTCTTATCTGTAAATTGTGGATAACAAGGGCTCAGGGTCAAATAAGATAAAGAATGGGCTAAATGATGTGAAAATCCTTTATAAACTATAACAGGCCATACAGATATTAGTCACTGAAGGGACAATGAAACTATGTGTCCTGTTAGACTGTCTAAGAGTAAAAAGCAGTGGGCTCAGAAATTTACCTCACTTTACGCAGCCCGAAACATAATGCCACTTCCAAGTAGAAGAGATGCTTAATCCAGAATGATGCAGCTGCTGCGGGCATCAACAATTAACTGGAGCAGACGTCTATGCTTGTATTGATTATCCAATGCTGCCGAGTTAACTCAACAGCTGTTTAAACAGAATACCTCAGCTGGCCCTGGAGATTTTCCCCAAGAACTGGGGTATCTCTGTAGCTTGTAAAACATAATTTGGCATAAAACAAATTTCCTTCCAATGCTAAAGTGTGTTTTGTATCATAAAAAGCAAGCATTTCATAATCTAATATTCGAGAACATACTTTTCCCCTCCAAGAACATTATTACAAGAAAGAAACATCACATCTCTTTAATAAAATCTGCCTTGTTGTAAGTGAAACAACTCCTGGTCCACTGCGCTAGAGCTCTGCCGAATTTTGACAAAGTCAATCATTGTCATTATTTACTGAGAGTCCCTTTGTGTAGGGGGCCATCATGTGAAATGCATTAAATGTCAAACAATGCACTTATTTCTTCACAATTTCCAGTCATCAAACTATTCCTAAACCACAAGATGCCTTCAATTATATTATTAAGTGTTGACAGCTTTGCTGTAGGCATCACCGTGATAGCAGGATACAAACAGCAGTGATTTTTTTGTCCTATTTCATAGAATTTAAACAATGGAGACAAATAAAGACTTACAGATACGGTGATTCACTTTTATGCACTCTTAACAGATTTAATTTAGGAGAACCATATGATTATCTTCATCTGTTCAAGCTCTCTTTACTAAGAATAATCTTGCTATTGCATGAAAAGAAATTTGCCGCAGTTCAGATTAGAGGCAGTTTCAGGCAGCATGATATGTTTCTAACCGTTGAGGCTAGCTCTCATTTCAATTCAAGGCATGTAAATCTATTTGAATAACAACATTTATTATCATGTAAAGCTTCACAGTTATCTCAGCCGGCTTTATATCTTGATAATTATGACTGGAACTGGACTACACTTATTAAATGAGATAAGAGGTTTATTAGCTTTCTGGTGAATGTCCCGATACCATCATTGTCATATAAACATTAGTGTTTAGTTCTCAAAATAAAAGTCTATGAAGAACACAGCACATTTTGATGTGTTCTATACTATTCTAAGTCCCCAACCGATGCTAAACTCCGTCAGCCACTTTTTTCCAGGGAGGAAAGGAAGAAATAATATAGGACTTGGTTAAAACTGTAAAGAGATTATAATTTAATTAATTTTTTTGTTGCTTCGATGTAATTAACTGCCCAGGAAGATGTAACAACAGGGATGACTGTCTTGGCCAGTCTACAAAAGCTACACACGGTGCAGTGGTGTGGGCGATACACACTTACAGGATTTAAGTGGGCAAGTGGAGAGAGGAGAGAAAAAGTCTTAATTCTAGATTAAAACAAACTAAATTTATAGGACTCAGGACTAATCCAAACTGGCTGAGGTTCACCAAGAGTGTTTTGAAGTTTCCCACAACTTTCTGTAAGAATTTTTAGAGAAATTAATTTTACAAAGTCAAAAATTTTGAGCTAAACAGAAGGAAAAATAATAAATGCCAGATTTTTAAAGAAGTTTTAGAGAATTGGGATCCCCCAATTATTATTTTATAATTTTTCCTTATTTTAGCTCAATATTTTTGACTGAATAAAACTAATTTCTCTAAAAATCTTTTCTTTCTGTGCAAATTGCATCAAACAGTGGGAAAGACTGAAGAAAAAATTAGATCTTGGTTATAAATCATTGCAATTCTTAAGTTTTTGAAATAATAATACTTTTAAGAGAACACTTTTATCTTCTCACATTCCTGCCTTGCTCAGAGCTCCCATTTTCTTCTTGCCGCCCCTCACTCACTCATCCACACGCTCTCTCTGGGATGAGGTGTGTAATTTCATCCAGTGGGAGAAGAAGGGGCAGACTATGGTGGCTGCAATTATGGGCTGCATTCCCAAGCTAGCTTCTTCGGCAACAAGGCACAAACAGATGCCTGTTGCTCCAACATCCATTTCCCTATTGATCCAAAAGGCCGAGGAGAGAGGGATAGAATTATTTGATATTCTAAAACCTCAAAGACAACTGCAGCAACACTTCCTATGAACAGCTGTGCTGAAATCAGTGTCCCTTCCCATGCTAGACCCATATGCAGACTATTTTTGGTTTGGGGTGTCATTATGGCTTAGCTCTTCCACTGGCTTGCATATTAACCTACTATACTTCTCTGAAAAGCAAACCTAGTTCCACTAGCTGCAAAACCATTGATCTGGCTGTTTCCATTCCCAGCATACCAAAGCTCCACTTCAGGGAAGCCCTGCAGGGCTGCTATCTCTCTGTGTGGGTTTGACATGTAATAGCTGTCGGGTGTCCTGCTCATTCTACTGACGGAGCAAAATTAATGCAAATGAAATAGATGGACCTGGTCAAGGCCTCTTGTCAACTAGTCATAATGATTAGCTCCCCATTCCTTCAAAATAGCCCCCCATCTCCCTATTTACCAATATCTATTCCATGAACTACCAATTTTTAACAAAAATGAAAAATCCAAGAGAGCTTATGATAAGGAAAGGAAATAAAAGCCTGTTTTAAAATATCTCTTCTCTATTCACTAGACTACATCTGTCTATAATAATTTGAAATCTAGCTCATACACCTGTTGGTTTTTTATGCTAACACCTTGAATTGGCTCAATTTAACAATATGTGGTATCAGCCAACAGATCAAGGGTTGTTGGCTTCTGAAATTCAGTATTCTCTCATTTTTCACAATTTTAAATCTTCAGTACATGTACACAATTTTTTCAAATGTATTCCATGGCTTATAAGTACTAATTATGCTTTTTGGAAGCAGTCTGCCAGCTAAGACATGTTCATACTTGATTTTGATCCATGCTACATTAAGCAATTTATTCACAGAATTGTGACATTATTCAGGAATCAAAAGGCAAAGAGAAACACACAGCATGTTTCTTGCCCAAAATTATTCTCTAGTTTAAGGAAATATTTTCTCAAAACCATGTTACTTAATTTTAGCTAATTCAGATCACATCTGCCATCACTTTACCCAGGCCAAGAAAAACAGAAATATTTTAATTGGAACTTAGTGTCAAAGTTTCCCAATGAAGCCACTTTTCTGGACAACTTAGCAGGGTCTCTGCTTTCTACCTCAAAATGACTAAGCTAGGAGAGTGCTCTTGGTAAGTCATCTTGGTAATGACGAATAATGTATTAGAAATAAATATTTGTGCCTAAAGACCCATAAACTAGAAAAAGATTTCTGTTTTGCTTGTGTGAATAAGATAGGGCAGTTACACTGGGAAATGCTGAGTGTAAAGACTAGTGTTATGATGCAAGTTTCCAAATTAAGACTTGAGAAAAGAATAGAGCAAGATCTGACTTGATAGACTCATAACTGGACACTCCTTTATACACTATCTTCATACGAAGTCACAAAGCCACATGTGGCTCAACCTTTCCTTCAGAATCTTCAGAGGGTGGCAGACTGGAGATTGTGAGCTATGACAGCTGATGGCCTGGTGACCACGAAGGAGCTAGAAAAGGTGTCATAAAATAAGCTCAGCACTGGGCCCTTTTGTCAATGCAGAAAGAGCTGTTCAGAGCACAGTGACACCTGACGGCATTATTCCATCAGAACACGGTCAAATAGAAAGTACAAGAGAATGAGAACGCATGGTCCAAGATCTCAATCTGTTGGCCATCTGTCGGAAAAGCAAAATTGACATTCAGGAACAATCAGGAATACTACAGACAGAACAGGGAAATTTTCCAGCTCAAAAGTCAATTCTTTTTTTTTTTTTTACTTTTTATTAAGATTATGATAGTTTATCACTTCGCGAAATTTCACTTGTGCATTACTGTTTGTCGGCCATGTTGTAGGTGTACCACTTCACCCTTTGTGCCCATCCCCCACCACCCCTTCCCCTGGTAACCACTAATCTTTTCTCTTTGTCTACATGTTTAACTTTCACATATGACTGGAGTCGTACAGAGATCGTCTTTCTCTATCTGGCTTACTTCACTTAAAATAATACCCTCAACGTCCATCCATGTTGTTGTGAATGGGACGAGTTTATCCTTTTTTATCCTTCTTTACCTAATCATCAGTTGATGGGCACTTAGGTTGCTTCCACATCTTGGCTATTGTAAATAAGGCTGCAATGAACATAGGGGTGCATGGGACTTTTGGAATAGCTGATTTCAAGTTCTTTGGATAGATACCCAGTAGTGGGATGGCTGGCTCATATGGTATTTCTATTTTTAATTTTCAAAAGTGAATTCTTATTCAATAAGTCTTGTTCTCTCAATATTTGTTGAACCTGTGTCCTCCTTTCCAGATGCACAGCCACAACCTTATTTTGAGACTTCATACCCTCTTTTGGATGATTGAAATAACTTGTTAAGGAGTGTCCTGCCATCCATCTCAGCTCCCTCGAAGGTTTCCTCCACATGCTGCTGGAGGGATATCTCTAAACAACAATGAGAACCTGACTATCTCCTGGTGCCACCCCCTGCTCAGGATAGTCTGTGCTCCCTGATTCCTAACATGGCTTGTGAAACCCTTTCTGATCTGACCACTTTCCTCCTCCCCCACACTTCTCAGCCTATTTTCTAGCTACCCCCTACACATAAACCCACAGGTACACTTATGAGGAAACATAACGGTCACACGTTATTTTTAATCTTCCCAGAACTTCTCTGTGTTTAGAAAATCCTTTGACTTTTTAGTGTCTTTCAATAAGGAGGTCTCAGGACATGCTTAATAACAATGATGACATGTTTACAGAGCCAGGATAATGTTTCATTTCAGTTTTGTTTATTGGAAAACAATTTTTTTATCTCTTTATCAAATATTCCTCATCCACTCTTGGTGCTTGCCTATTCCAAGTACATATATCTCTTAAAGTCCAGGTTGTCACCTTTTGCTTTTCTGCTTGAATTTTTCCGGCAACTGCATTCTTCTAAGATCCTTCCCCAGCTATCAAGGCTGATGGAAATAAAAGTTTCTCTGCGTCAAATGAAGATGCAGAATAATGGCCACCATCCTACATGCTTATTAGAATCTGGAGATTCAAGTGATTTCTAAGAGAGAATATAATAGAAAAATACAGAATATAGATAAAAGTACCAAGTTCAAGACTCATTACTTTACATACTAAGTTGTGCCCTTGGGTCATTTAAATTCTACAATGCTCAGATTTCTCCAGGTGTAATATAAGAACTGATAACAGCTTTCTCTACTCCACAAGTTTGTTGTGAGGATAAAACAACAAGAACAAAAGATGAAAAGTGATTTTTCTACCATTAAAACAGTTGCAATGTTAGTTATTATTCTTTTTTGCATTAAGCTGTACCATTAGAATCTCACACAAAGTCTACATTGTAACATGCACAATGATTTATATTGTAATTTAAAGTTTTTACTTCCAAAAATAGAAATAATATTTTTTTCAGATTATACACTAAATGTCTCTTCCTGCCTAGTAATCAACACCACATCTCCTTTACAGAGATCCACCTTGTTGTTCTAGGAATTAAAAATGGTCACAACCCACTTACTGTTACGATTGCTTGAAGCCATTGAGCTTTTGAAAAAAACAGAGTGCCATTACTGTCTTTTGCTTTAGGAATTATTTACATTTCAGCTCAAGGCAAGCCTGACATACTCTATTAAAAGCAACCACAACAGAGATCTGTCATGTGTATATGAACTGATACCATCTTAAAAATAGAGAAGTTGGTATTTCTTCTCTGAGATTTAATGTTTACAACTAAAGGTTACTAAAATTGCTATTTGTCCAAGGATACTAAGAATCTTATCATAATTGAAAATTTAAAAAGAATTAAAATAATGAGCAAAATGTACATAAAATTCCAATAATAACAGAGATAATAATTGTGATATCCACTTCACAGGGATCAAAGCTATTAAGTGTGTTATTTTCATATTAGCCAAAATATTTGAATGGCTAGGTCCAAGTTTCTCTTCTAGAATTTAGAATATAATATGTACTCTAAGCCAAATCATAGAATCTCTTTAAATTTTGCTTAAAGTTTGTTCATCGGACCAATTACATATTTCCTGGTGTCAACATCTGCAGAGGAAGCCTTTAGAAGTAGCTGCAGTAAAGGTCCAGGGTGACGCCAAAGATTCAGGTTACTGTTCACTTTCAATTAGGCTATGGAATATAGTTGCTTCACGTGAAGGAAGATTCCTAAAAATTGCGATTGCAGTAGGCAGATGTCCACCTGAAGTGATCTGAGAGGTATCTAAAGGCCTGCCGCTATATTTTAGGTATCACTATTTAATGTTATTTGGCTATTAAGAACAGAAGTTACACGATCCAAAAATCATGATAATGAATAAAGTCGTGTGTCTCACGTGACCATTGTATTATACTGTTGCAGCAGCTATGCAGATGACCTGAGATCTCCCTGGGTTTTTATGTTTTTGCAAATGTAATTTATACTAATGCCATATTTAATGAAAGTACACATTAATCAATTTTCCTGTGCTGTGTTACTAAATGGAATACTTTGTACTCTAGTTACAGACAGCATAGGATCTCCATACGCACACCTAAAAAATTTAAGCAAGGCTTAATTATAAGGCAGAAGATGGTTACTCAATAATAATGTATAAAAGCACACGTGGGACAAAATATTTGTATTTCTAGGCTGTCAGAGGGCCTGGAATTACTACCCACTAAGCTGAACTCCGCTTCATGTGAAAACAGAGTTTCCAGAGTCCAATTTTTTAAACAAGGTTTAAGACGACACGTCATTCTATCATCACTTGTTGCTGTGTTAGCTCAGACTAGTTGATCAGTGTCCTAGCACGTGAGCACGTGATCAGAGTCCCAGTGTGTGCACAGGCCTGGTCTTCATACCAGCGGGAATAGGGAAGCAGACATCACAGAGGACAAATCCAGATGGGACATAGGAGAGAGAGCTTAAAATCCCTTAAGAAACAAAAAGTTGCTAAAAGTATGGGATGTAGGAAGGGAAGGGAAGAAGGGGTTTTGGAGGTATAAGATGATAAGGATGCCCTCATTACAGAATCAATGCAAGCTTATGCAAATAAATTTAAATAATTCTAGATTAAATTATATTGTCATATAAATGAGAACTGAAAATAAGCCATTGGCCCCCAATACAAAAACAAGTGAGCTGAAATTAAGGGGATGATTATATCACAGATCTTCTGATCCCAGGGTATTATTAATCATATTAATTTATATTAACTTACAGCCTTCAGTCTACATACAATTTCAAATAAGCCATACATATTTGGTTTTTCAGACATTCAAACATTTATCATGCATCTACTAAGTATCAAGCTCTATGTTAAAAGCTACAGATCAAAGCTGAGTAAGATTCAGCACGGGACCCCATAATTTAGTGGAGTGCATAAAGATACCAAATATTTGACAAAGGAATGCATGATATGCTAAGGGAATTCAAATAATGGAGAGAACAATTACAATTTTATTTCAAACTCGAATAATTGCTAAAAGCAAACGGTACAAAATATCCTTACAAATTGGGAGGGAGGTTGAAATATTTTCCATTTATTCTCAACTTAAATCAGTCAAATTCCAACAAAATAAGCAACATGTGGGTTATATATTTTTTTTAATCAGTTGGATAGTTGGGATAAACAATTGATCACTTGAGGCCAGGCTACACCTTCATTTTACTGTTCTCACTACTGCCTACCCCAGTTTAAGAGTATTTTTGTAACAGAATTTTACCTATGTTTTAAAAATATTTTGGATCTCTGAATTGAGAGATTTTATGGTAAATAAAAGTGGTTGAGGGAAAACAGAATATAAAGTGATGGAGATTTTTAAAATAAATTCACATGACTGTGCCTATGAGAATCTCCATTATACTCTATCCAGTAATAACATTTTCCTTTCCAGGCTTTAGAAATTTCTCCATTGAAGCCCTAATGTTATTTTGAGAATTTTAATAGTCAAATAAGGAGAGAATAAACTCACAATTAATGTATGCCCTTTTCTTTTAATAAAAATTATACTCTTTCATTATCCTACTTACAAATAAGACTTTAGGGAGCATTTCTTCCTAACGTTCACAATGAAGTCACTCTAGTTGGCCCTCAACTAGTGTTTAATGAGTTCATAACTAGTCTGGGCACCTCTCAAAACCTGGAGCCTCTGAGTACATGAATGGACTTTCTTTATGTTACCAAATCTGGCTGTTTTGAAATCAGAGAAGCCCAGGGATATAAATTTTCTTTAAAACGCAAATAAAGAGATAATCTTTTTCAGAGTATTGAAAGCTCCATGGCACACAAATGCGCTCTGAACTACCACCCTTTTTACCAATGGAGAAAAAAAGAGGAAGAGATGGATGAGCAAAATGATGGGCTGTTACCATAGCAGAAATGTCAGCACCACAAAATACAATCTTTAAAATTTAAAAATATATATATTTATCAATGACAATTAAAATCAGGTATTGAGGACTATGACTTAATCCTTGGACTAAGATGAGCATCTCAGGGAGAAGCTGGTCCATGTCAGAGAACAATGCAGCTGAGCAGCTGAAGGGACACCTTCAGAGGCATATCTAGGTGAATACCAGCAGCTTTTATAAGACTGCTCCTTTGTAGCCTTTATCTCAAACTTAACCACATCACTCTTTATGCATTAACTGTAGAAAATTCATCTCCAGCTAGAGCGTAAGCTCCTTGAGAGAAGGGACCTTTTCTGAATCTCTGTGGTTGCTGTGCATAAAATATGATCTTAATACATATTTACTGAATAAAATGGATGAGTATTTGAGGATACCTGAATGGAATTCAAGCCCAAATAGAGATGAAAATATGAAAATGCCAGGCAAGGAACATGGACTGTAAACAGCAAGTAATACCCCACAAGGATTCCCAATTGCCTGTTTCACCTGACCTTACGTCCTTGAGGAATCTCCTTTCCTAAGATGCCAGAGATGCCCAAGGGCTCAAGTCACTACCAGGTGGGCCTGGGAAATACAAACATGTCCAAAAGGAAGAGACAGTTTTTTGTTTGTTTCTTTGTTTTGTTTTAATATAAATACCACTTACCTTTTCATTTATGGCTGGACTATCTCATTTCAAGATAGTAAAAAAATGCGTCAAATGGAAATGCCCCTGATTGTAACATAATCAGTAAAAGTACTTTAAGATGTCAAAGTAAACAGTCTCAGAAACTTTCCTAAAAAGTCAATTTTAATACAAGAGATGAGAACATGAGGATGTGTGCTCTTATGATAAGGGAAAAGCAGTAGAAAGAGAAATCAAATATACATTTGAACTTTGATAAAATAGATCAGAAGCTGCAGACTGGAGTTTTCTTTTGTTTAAATTTAGTTCAGAAATGAGTACTTATTCTGTGCTAGGCACTGTGCTTCAGGATTGCAGGAGGTGTTTTGAGGTGTTTACCTCAAAGTGCTTAGAGACTCGCTTCTAGACGATAAGAACTCAACAGGAGTGAGCACACCACAGACTTCCGGCTTCCTACAGCCAGCAGCTCCACTATGCCTCTGAATTGAGTGGCAAGGATTAGAATACAGAGAAGGAAGGAAACAGCAGAATTGGGGAACATGGGGGATGCATTCTAGTGCTGGCCCAAATTCCTTAACCTGTCCCACACCCATAGGGACCCTTAGAGAGGTCACTGTATTTATCCATATTCTCATAATTCAGAAAGGAATTGGGCAAAGAAAAAATAGGCACTATGGACTGAGTTGATTATGAATCCCAATTATAATTCCAAGAAGGTAAAAATCCCAGAAGTTTCCAAAGATTCCAGGAGCATCCTAATAACCAAAGGTGTGGGATTTGGGGCCATTCCATGACCTCATCATCTCTCAGCAGTTACTGAATTAATGAGAAGCTAGAAAAAAACTTGTTTCTCTCAGTCCTTAGAAAACTATAAACAAATAATATATGGCTAGTTTTAAAAGTAACTGGATATTTTATCGATTTGCCAAACTATTTTTTATACTTCTCTAATGTTTAAGAGAATAGCATTTATTAGGAAAAATTAAATTGGCTTAGTAAAAACATTTTGTGTGTTTGTTTAGGAAAAGCCTCTCACAAAGAGATTGCATTTTGGATGTTGATGATATATTTGTAAATGCAGATAAGACTATGCCAAAAAATTAGATGAAATGAACAAAGGAACAAATCCGAGAAAGACACAAACTACCAGAATTCACTCAAGACATAAAATCTGAAGAGACCTATAATAAGTAAATATACTGAATTAGCAGTTTTAAAACTTCCAAGAAAGAAAAGCCCAGGCCCAGAAAGATTCCTGGCAAATTCAACCAGATATTCAATTGATTTTCAAAAGGGTACCAAAACGATTCAATGGGGAAAGAATAATCTCCCCCACAAATTACACTAAGACAGCTAGAGATCCATATACAAGAGAATGAGTTGAACCCCTACTTTACACTACGTATAAAAATTAAGTCAAATGGATCAGGGGCCTACATGCAAGGGATAAAACTGTACAACTCTTAGAAGGACACTTAAGAGTAACTCTTTATGACCTTGGGTTTGGGAATGGTTTCTTAGATATGACACCAAAAGCAGAAGTGAACAAAGGAAATACAGATACATTGAACCTGAACTTTTCAGTTTCAACAACACCATGAATACAGTGAAAAACATCACCCACCAAATAGGAGAAAATATCGCACATCGCATGTCTCATAAGGAATTTGTGTCCAGAATATATAAAGAACTTGTACAACTCAACAATAAGAAGACAAATAACCCAATTTAAAAACTAGACATTTCTCCAAAGAAGACATACAAATGCCAATAAGTATATGCAAAGATGCTCAACATCATTATTCAATAGGGAAATGCAAATCAAAACCAGGAGATATCGCTTCTCTCCAACAAGGATGGCTAAAATTAAAACCACACAAACAAAAATGAGTGTTGGCAAAAATGTGGATAACCCTCATTCATTGCTGGCAGAAACATAAATTGGTGTAGCCACTTTGGAACACGTATATCCGCAAGAAATCTTGTTAACAGTTGCTTATAGAGGCACTATCCATAATAGCCAAAAAGTAGAAGTAACCGAAACGCACATCAATTGATGAACAGGTAAACAAAATGCAGTATATCCATATAGTGGAATATTATTTGGCAATAAAAAGGAAGGTAGTACTGATATATGGAACAAAAATGGATGAACCTTGAAACATTATGTGAAGTGAAAGAAGGCAATTACAAAAGACCCTGTATTACATGATTCTGTTAAATGAAGTATCCAAAATAGGCCACTCCATAGACACAGAAAGTGGATTAATGGCAGCCAAGGACAGTGAGAAGAAAGAAGTTGGGAGGGGGAATATGGAGTGACTGCTAATGGGTACAGGTTTTCTTCTGGAGGTGGTGAAAGTGTTCTAAAATTACATGGTGCTGATGGTTCCACATATCTGTGAAAAGACCGAAAACTACTGAATTGTACACTTTAAAAAAAAAGCTTTATTATGAAAAATTTCAAACATATACAAAATTAGAATATATAATGAACCCCCATTATCTGTTACCCAGCTTCAACACATATACCAATATTTTGACAATCCTACTGTATATTAGACAGTATTAATGGATTATCATTAACTTTATTAGATATGTTAGGTATAATAAGGTATGATAGTTCTATATACATTTTTAATATATACATTTATAATAAGAATGAAGAATTTACACTTAGAGGTAAGGGCACATTATGATTTACATACGTTCTATACATTGTTACTATATTGTAATAAAAAGTAACAGTGGATTATTAAAAAGTAAAAGTAATAGTTGGCCAGTTGAAATTAATTTCTGGGAAAAATTTGTTTACATTTTATTTAAAAATTTTTCTCTCCTAGTAGCAGAAAATAGTAGACAGAATTAAAAGGCAGTAAATCAGGCAGCAGCTTTACTGAGGAGGTAACTGGTTCCGTCCACTCGTTTGTGCCTATATATTATCCACTGAACTAAATAAAGAGACGCCAGATTTTCTCTTTATTTGCTCATCTTACAATCCAGTGATTTTTCTTTCCAGACAATTCTAAATATAGGACATCACAAAAGTTCCACCTACAAAATTATATACCCTAAGTATCCAAACGTCGCAATGACATATACTGGATATATGTCAATATATCCGAAGACACCTGATAAATTTGCAATGATTGGGACAAAGTTTGTGATACATGTGAAGCCAAAAATGCAGAATATGCTGAACTGACATTACTACCCAGCATGACAGATATGTGAAAATGCTTTTCTCTGGTGTAGAAGGTTAGGAAAATGCTCTACCCCAAGATTCACTATGGAATTTGATGATCCACAGTGAACTTGAAAAAGTAAATGCTATGGCCTCAGTCTTGTTTGGCAATTCATGCCACATAGGCATGCCCTTTATTACTGTCTAGCTATTTACAATTGCTATTATAACACAAGATTCTTAATTAAGTAATCATATGACTTCACTTTTAATGCCTCACTAGCTACTCTTGAAATATCATTCATAATATGTATCTTACTAGAAATATCCTCCCCTTTTGTTAAAGATTTCTTTATATCTTTTGTTATATTTTCTTTCTATATGGCACATTACTGCTATGTGATTATAAACATTTTTTAAAGTTATGGGAGAGATCATGATCCAAATATATTTTGTACAATTATATGACATTAAATTTACATTATATGACATTAAAACAAATGTGCTATCAAAATTAAAGAATAAATTTTAATAAAAGTGAAAACAATTTGATGCTATTTATACCACATAACTGTTTAGAACAAGACAGAAGTGAGAAGAAAACAAAGAAGCAGTTAGAGGGAATTAATGCAGTTTACTAATAGAGCTCACACTTTCTAATTCAGCTTACAAAGGCTTTTAAACACTCAAGCTAAGAGTTATCGTCAAAACCATTGAACTTACATGCAACAGCATCAATCTAGAATTACTAAAATGTAGAAAGTGTGCATAAGTCTAGGATCAGGGGTCCTACTAAGAGGTTGACTTGCTAGAAATCCTTTGTGATGCTTATTGAACAACTTTTTTTTTATTAAAATGAACATCACAAGCAAAGTTTGATGCACTCTGCACTCTGCAGGCATTTCTTGTCTCCTGCTTTTTTACAAGTGCCCAATTCAGAGAGCCAAGAGTTTCACCTTGATTGAAAATAAAGAACCCAGGTACATCTGAATCTTCCACCTCCACCATTCTGCATATTATGTTTTGTTTAATTTTATGGGTTGGAAAAAAAAAGGTCATGTATTTTACTTTTTATCAGTTTAAGTAATAACTTGTTTTGTTGAGGGAACATCCATATTACGTGATTATTATAAACATATAAGGAATAAAACGTTTGGTGTAAATCATTCTTTACAATTAAGTTCCTATCCTTATGGTAAGCCTATTGCCATTCTCCTAGTGTATGCATTATTATTCTGCTCTTACGTTACTACATAGTAAGTAAATAAATATACATACATTGGTCGCATCTTGTATTTTTGAAAGATATAATTTTAGGAGCTAAGTGGGTACATACAAATAAAAAAACACAGCATTATCATCCCTGTCTGCTTCTTTATACCTTAATAATCTCTATTTTTGATATTTTAAAGTGATACACGGTGAAAGTTATACACAAAGCTAAGTCATAGCTTCTAAAGTCATTTGCCTTTCAAACATTTTTCTTGGTCTTCTTTTTAAGAAATAAACAGATGAATGCTGACAAAAGGGAAAACTAGTCTTCTGGAGACGCTTTATAGAAGAACCACAAGATTGATGAAAAGTATAAACCGCATCACATGGGGCTGAATTTATCGTGCACACTGCAGAAAAGTCCTTGATATTACTAATGTTTGTCTCATCCTTAGTTCCGAGAGCCAAAACTGCATCGGAGAGATTTGAACTGCTATCCAGAGGCATTTCATGATTTGAACCAAAAGGTTTACAGTCTTGCATTCCAGCTAATTCCTCTGCTTCTAATTCCAGCTGGACTTAAACTCTTATCTCTGGATGTCAGGCCTACAGATAGGGCATATCACAGTAGCTCCAATTCCCAGAGAATGCTCAACTCCATGACCCAGCTGAGATTAAATCCTTCCAGATAGCCTAAGTAAATGGTTCATAACTTGTTCCTGTCACTCCCACTAATGCCTTTGTACCGTGAAAGCGACTGGCCAAGGTGTAAATATCTTCAAATTATTAGCTGTACTTCCCCTTCCTTGCTTCTATCGGTAATTCCAGGATTGTGCTCCTTATGGAGAACAGGAAACTCAGGCAGCAGTTCCTGAGCTTTCTTCTCAAGGATTTATGAGTCAGTTTGCAGGCGTCTGTATATGCCAGTAATATACACATTTCTATTCCCTTTAACATCTTCCTGGTAAAGCTCTTCCACTTCACTCTGTGTACCCTTCTCTCTCAAAACTGAAGAGCAAACAAATATATTACGGTAGATATCACTTGAGAAACTCCTTGGGAATTAGTTTTAAATCCCTCATAATTCTTGATGATTCGGTTCTGCATCCATATTTCTCAGTGGGTGGGATTTCCCTAAGAGCCGAGACAAAGCCATGGTTTTGCTGTCTTTCCTGCACTTCACCTGGTGCTGGGGACATGGTGGGCTCTTGATAAATGTTTAGTGAATAAACGAACGGGCGATAAAGGAACACATTAAATAGACCAGGAACGTGATCTATGGTGCTCTGTGCAGAATCGGTTGGAAGACAAGCCTAACTGGGGAATGCAGGATGAGGGCAAAGACAGTAACAAGCCAGATGGAAGCAAGCACTGGCAACTTGATCCCAGAGGTCAGAACAAGCAGTACATCAAGACTCCAGGAAAACAAAGGCATGAAAGGGCAGAGCAACATGGTACAGCTGGGAACCACCAAGCAGCTCGTTGCCTATGTAGGAGTTGGGGCTGTAGAAAAAACCTCAGACAAGTAATTCAGGAATGAAGGGACAATAAAAAGCCAGCTAGAAGCTGAGACAAATAAGGGCACAACTCTAACTTACCATTCCTGTTTTAGGTAGTAGAGGTTTTTTTGGGTTTTATTTACATGTTTTTTATCATCTTTACTTGACCTGTAACTATTCGAGAGGGAAGTACCCTTAATTTGAAGGACTTTGTTATAAATAGGGCATTTCTCACGTGACTGGGAAAATTTATACAGAGTCTTCCCACGGCAATATCTGAATTGTTTAGCTCTCTTGGTAACGTTGTTTTATTTTCCATCTAAATTAGTTTTAATTCACTTTTTCAAAAACTGTCAAAAAATTTAACTCACTTTTTACAACACAATTTACCCACATTTAAAGCGCTTCTGAAATGAAATATGTAAATTTAGGAGAGAAATTTTAATCTTTTAAGTGTATTTAGAAGCTTCTTATTGAAAGAAGTATTATGAAGCCTTTTATCTTATGTAAGTCTAGATTTTATTTATGAATATATGTGTGTGTGTGTGTATATATATATATATTTTTTTCAAACAAGTAATATTTACTGAGAACTTTGTGAACCAGGCATAGTTTTAGGCACTCGTAGAGTTTTCATTCTAGTGGAGGATGAGGGGGAGGTGATTATAGTGTTGTTTGATAATTATCTGATGATATCTGATAATAGAAAAATAAAATCGATAGACAGATAGATAGACAGATTATAGGTATATAGATCAATAAACACTACAAAGAAAAACAAAGGAGACCAAAGATAACTGGAGTAGGGTTGAGGGAGTATCCCATTTCATATAAGGTCATCAGCAAAAGCCTCTTTTGATAAGGTGGCCTTAAAATTACTGCAAGTGGAATATACCCTTATACGAATTTAACTTTTCCAGCGCCAGGTCTGGTCAAGAGTATACTTTTAAAGAAATAGGGTCCTGGCCACAAACATATGGCAGAGACAAATTAGTCCTCATGAGACCTATTCACCTCTACGACTTTCCTTAAAAATCCTCAAGATGAGCAGATTTGTGAAATCCAGGGTTTCCTTCTGTATTGCCCTTTGCAGGAAGGGTCTTAGAGGTAAATGTCAGTTGACATTGATTAGCATGATCCTGTCGACCTTGAACTTGGTATGTACAACACCATATATTTTCAGAAGTATTTTAAAATATTAGTGTGCGTATTTTTAAAAAAGCATTTAATACCGAAAGATTATAAAAATTTACAAGATTATAAAAGTTGATAAAAGTGGAGATGTGAATTATTTTATTGTAACTTAAAATATGATTGAAATTTCAGCAGTTACCATCTTATGAGTTATGCATCTGAAAAACAATGTAATAAATTTCTTTGTTTTTGCTTCTGCTGATTAACTCACATTTCTGTGTAATGTTTCTGATACCTGCCCTCAAATACCTGTATTTACTCATTTTGCATTTCTTTTCAAAGGCTCTCAAAAATTCAAAGCATATATTGGTGCAAGTTAAATGTCTAGGAAAAATTCTACTGCAGGAACGGTTTGATGTAAATGACACGGGCTCTGGAATTGGACACATGTGGGTCTCAAGCTCTGAGATCTTGGAGAATCTATTTCCCTCAGTAGGCCACAGTTTACCCATCTGTAAAATAAGGACAGTAGTACCTAACTCAGAGTAGTGTTGAGAGGATTCAGTTAAAGGAGATCTGGACATACATACACAGTGCCTGGCAGACATTTCATCTGAAGAACAAGCAACAATTACTTGAAGAGATCAAGGGCATAAAGAGAAAGACGTGCCCATAAAGAGTGAATATCCATACTCCTTTGAGGCAACTGTTTTGTACATGCAACCGACGAACTATAAATATTTTAGGTAGTTGATAACTGCAACCATAAAAATATCTATAAATTTAAAAATTGTAAGATCGGTGCTTCTGGACCACTAATAAAAGATTATAACCCAAGGATTTTGTTTTTCTGTGCTTTAGATGCATCTCAAAAGCCTCTGGAATATCAGGTCCCCTGTGACTCCACCCACTGAGCTCTAAGAATTAGCTATAAATTATTGAGATTTAATCCACCAGTCACATCTGTTCTGCTGTGGTTACAGAGGCACACACAAATAAAGATACACTAACCAATCCCTTCTAATTAATCCTTTAATAAATACTGTAGAGCAAAACAAAATTTGACTCACCTCAGGTGCATGCCTCACTTAGAAACTCTCCTGTTTTGCTGGCTATCCCTACTATTTATTTGCCTCAGCAAAAAATTATAACCATCTCTCAAAACACAGCTAACGTGTCTATCCAAAGATCCTCTTAAAAACATTAAATAAAGATAGCACTAGGTAAAGGCAATTTAAAAGAAAATCTAACATGTTGGGATACATATTACATGTAATACATGTGCGTGTGTCATACATTATCCACACAAGCCACACAAAAGTTCTCTAAGAGCAGCATCAGATCCTTATTTGACAAATGTGTAATTTAAGGCTTAGGAAGTTGAATTTTCCCAAATTCACATATGGCAAGTGAAGTAGACAGGATTCAAATGTGGGTCAATGCAACTCGGAAAATTTCCAACTGGTGGCTAAGGGAATACATTTTACCTCCGAAACAGTTCTAATGTCAATTCACTCATCTCCAGGCTAACCATTTCACTTCTCTGCTTAAAAATCTTCAGTGGTTTCCACCACCTTCCATAACTGTCACCACATTTTTTTTTTTTTGACTAAACATATTTATTACTCAAAAATTCGAGCACCTGCCCTTAACATATCTTGTTTGTTTACTGATACCTTTTGTATGCGTTACTCTACTAAGAGATTAAGTTCACTATAAAATACACACTATTTAGAATTTTAAGAATGGGAGGATTGTAATGTGGGATGCAGTTCCTGGTTTTTCACTATTGGGTAAGAAACCAAACTAGAAGCTTCTAATAATTCCCATTAGTGTTGGTGAAATTTGGTAAATTACTGGATGACTTTGCTGAAGTCCATCCTCAAGTTCTGGATGATTCCTTGGTAAGAGCTTTCTGTGTGGCTGCAGCCTAGCACTGTCATCAGCTAGCATTGCAAGGTGCAGCACACCCCTCAAGCAAGGGTCATGGTTAACAACAATGGATGGAAATCCATATTTCAAATAGTGCTTCTTTATCTGAGGGACCAAACTCTCGTCAGATCTAGTAGACAATCAATTTTTTACTTGTTACTGTGACTGGTGAAGACTTCATGCCAGAGATAGAAATGTTATACCTCTCCTTGTTGTCCACTGGTGCTGACCTTCATCCGGTCCTCCATACCACTTCCTTTCATGAGAGTTGCTTTAGTTTAAATTAGGTGATGTTCTTAACCAGGCTCATGCTGGAGGTGGACAAGTCAATGCTGACACCTGGGGACTTTCCCTGAAAATCCCATGTTACATGTGACAAACTGAGATATGTACCATCTAGGGGGAGGAGTATCAATCTATATATTACATACGAGTAAAGCTTCTTTTTCTTCCTATTTGCTTAGATTAAAAAATAAATATAAATAAAAGTTATAGCATTCTCCACGTGGACACCAATGGTATGTTTTGTATGTCCCTTGGAATGCATCAACTCATTCAGGAGTCCAGGCAAACTACCTAAGAACTCCTTGAAGATCATCTTGGGGATGCTTTGGCCACCTCCACTCAGGGCTCTGTACCCTGCCACTGCAGTGCCACACTGAGTAGATGAACTTGTCATCCTGTTCAGGCTTCAAGCACCCCCAGGGTATCCCAAGTCCACTGATATTCCTGCTTTCCCTGTTTGGGCTCCGAACCCTGCTCTGGGACACTATGGCTTCCCTCTCTTTTCCCACTGCAGAAATCTACCTTGTATGCCCTCTGGCTTTCAAACTGGATTGTTCAGAAAGGAAAGAGGAAAAGGAAGAGAAAAGGAAGAAGGAAGTATACATTCAATACAACATTTAAATGAAAGTGGGGGGTCCACACTTAATTACAAATCCAATTTATTTGATTAATTACCAATCAAATTAATCACTACTAATGCAAAAACACAACTGAATTGTCAATCATATAAGCAGAAATTTGGGGCCTGGCTAAATTTGTATATAGGCAAGCAAAAAAAAAAAACTAATGGTGGACTGGCATGGTGGCATAGTGGTCAAGTTCGCGCTCTCTGCTTCAGTGGCCCAGGGTTTGCAGGTTTGGATTCTGGGTGTGGACCTAGCACTGCTCATCAAGCCATGCTGTGGGGGCATCCCACATAAAATAGAGGAAGATTGTCACAGATGTTAGCTCAGGGTAAATCTTCCTCAAGCAAAGAGAGGAAGATTGGCAACGGATGTTGGCTCAGGGCCAATCTTCCTCATAAAATAACAAACAAACAAAAAACTAATGGTAATAGCCGATAATTTCTCTTCCATTCAGCTAGGTTTCCTTAGACATTCATTATACAAACTGTCCCACTATTAGAATCTTAAAATATAAGGAAAATAAAATTCTACTTAAAATAGAGGAACTCAAGTATTTAACATTTTCTTGGACTTCTCATGTTGCATTCTGGAGATTAAATTCACAATTTTTGAACAAATATATATGTACACTTATTTTCTCTAAAAGATTCATGCCTTTTTCAAGACAGCAAGTTGGAAAGGTAGTTGTAGGTCTGCCAAACCAGCCTAGTCTTGGGAAGAAATAGAGGGCACAGCCCACTGTTGACGAAGAACACAAGAGATTGGGAACAACAGATCTAGCCATTTGTCAGTGAAATTGTCACCATTTGCCAGAGGTATTATAGGACCAACAAGTTCAAAGACTTGGATAAATACAAATTAAAGAAGTGAAGAAGACAGAATTGCTTCCCTAATCCTCCCTTTTCCTGAACTACCAAGGCCTATTCACAGTGCAGGGTGCAAGACCTGGGAGGGACCATGCATTACATCTGTATCCCACACGCACTCCTGTAAGCTCTCTGGTCTTTCTGAAGCACAGACAGCATTGAAACACAAGAAAACTGCAAAGGACGGGAGACCGAGTCCCTGAGAAAGTGGCTCCCAGGCATCACTGAAAAAGCAGTGGCAACGTGGAGCACCCCTGGACACAGACCCAGTGTTAGGCTAGTGTGTGTCTATGCCCCATTCTTAACTAAAAGTAGTATGATTCCAAAGGTAGTGTCAATTTCTATTGATGAACACATACAAAAAGATTCACTGACAGGTTTTTCCTGGCAAAATTTGCCTTCCTTTTGGCCCCAGCATTATTTATATTTAGAATCTTACCCTAAGTCAGGAAAACCACAGGTAAATCTCAGCAGGAAATTTCTTTTTTAAAAAAGACTCCTCAAATTTAGCTGTATATCATCTATTTCTACTTGCTTTAACCAGATTTCTAAATTTAAAAAGCAATACCAATCAAGATTCGTGCCACACCTTGAAGAAACATAAACACTGTATTTACAGCACCAACAGTTTGACTCCAATAATAATGCAGCAGACACTTCCAGCACTGAAAGAACAACTTTTCCAAGGCTGTAAAATAACAAGGTTCCCAGACACTGACATTTTTAATTACAGAGGAAACAGTAATCATATGAGTGCCAGACGAAGACCTCAAACCGCATATCCTTCCTCAGGATAAACAGCTTGTATGTAATGGCAGATGATCCATGCATGTGCATCTACAGGGTCTAAGAGCAGATTGGTGGGACATAGATTGAAAGTCATGCCAATGATCCATTTAGCAAAAACAGCAGAAAACACATTAGATCTGCCTGCTTTGTGTTTATTGCATTATATTCCTTCAAATCAAGTCTGCCTTTTACGATTTCACCATACCTCTGTTGGATATTATTATAGAGATACACGTTTAAACAGCATTGTCTACATAGAAAACTACTTATTTACACATCACCAGACTTCTCTCAATTATAATATTGGCATCCTCTACATAATCCAGCAGCTCAAATTCTTGGTAGGGTTATTTTTATACTTTTCTGTTATTTGCTTCTGCTTAACCAAAAAAGAATAGAAAAATCTCCTGTATCTTCAACAGATAACACATTTACCACTAGTTCATTATAGATTTTATTTGCTGGTTTGCTAGCTCCTTAATTCAACGGTACCAAATTGCAGAAGGAAGATTAGTTTATGGAAGATTTAGGGTGACATTTGGACATTTTTCTCAGGCAAATAGCAGTATAAAACATTTTAAATAGGAGTAACTGGAAGCTATTTCTGCCTTCATTTGATATGTTGACACATATCCAAGGCAATTTTCTGTTTTCCAGTAGCTTCCATATCTAGCCAATTTCTAGATTCAGCTGGGCATTCAGCTTTCCTACAAACACAGTTTTATTCGATAACAGACAAACAGGGAGCTGTATGCAGCCCTGAATATAGTCTGTACCACAAAACTTCCAAAACTCTTAAAGGCAGCTTATTGTCTTGACTCAACTAAAGCTACATAGTTTTCCACTTTGTAGCTTCGCTGTCTTAGTCAATTCAGCGATATAAGCCAGATCGCAGCATCTCAGTGTCGGAAGAGACTATGACATGTAGCTCGTCCCACTCAGAGTTAACACAAAGAATTTCTCTTACAACATCCCTTAGCAGGAGGCTAGTTTGTCTCCATTTCCACACTTCTTGCAATATGGATTTAAGATTTTACTCTAGACTCATATCCATTATAGACATTTTTAATCATTGGAAGTGAATCCCTTATATTGAGGCAAAATTAGCCATTTGGTAATTTACACATGTTCATCCTATATCTGTTCACAGGAGTCAGAGAGACTGAATTTAGACATTTTCTACATGGTAACAACATAAAGCTTTGCCTTTTACATCAATCAGCCCTTCCTACCAGACCCCCTTCTGCTTCAGGCTAAACCCTGCTCTGGACTTACAAGCAAGATGATCTTGAAAAGCATCATTTAGTCTCAGTTCTTAATTTATTCCAGAGGAGGTAAACTTTGCTGCAGCACCTTGCAAACAAGTTTTGTGAAAAGAAGGAATAGTAAAGAAAACATATAAATCAATAAAGAATTTAAAAATAGGAAGGCTTAATATCAAACATAGGAATTTTGAAAAGATTAATGAAGCAGACAAACCTTTGGCACACCTGCTTAAAGAGACAGAATCAAACAAAATCAGACCTCAACGGAGAAATAACTATACACAAAGCAGAGGTTTTATGGAGCAACTATTGTCTAATGTGTCTGAAATCCTAGATGACATGGATAAAAACCTGGAAAAATATAAAACGCCAAAATTAGTTCAAGAAAAATAAATAAATTGAATGAAAATGTGTATGTATTAAATAAAAGACAATGGGCTGGGGAGCCAGGACACCTGGGTGTGAATTTCAGATCTACCACTTACTGCGTCAGCTTCTGGGTCTTTTGCCCCAGGTTCCTCATCCTTACAATGGGCTAGTAATCAGACCTAATTCATAGGATTATTGGAGGGATTAAATGAGTTAGTGGGAAAAAAGCATTAGATGATTCTCTGTTCTTCCAAGAGAAGCCCCCAGATGCCTGAACCCACTAACACATTCCAGTGGTCTATTTGGGGTGTAGCATTTTGGTGTACCCATACCTACAAAATGGAATAGGGAATCCTTGATATCTTCCACTTCTAATTAATCTATAATTTAGTTACAAATTTCATAAACAAGCAGAGATCACCAGATCTTCAAGGTAAACAACATGTAAAAGAAACTAAGATTTACAAAGAGGACAACAAATACTGAGAAAAACAGAAGAGAATTTTTTTTTAAATGTGATTTGTATGCTTAGAGAGCAACGCAAATCTGTACAAAAATTGTTGAGGTGCAAAGAGCTATGAGAGAATAAGAAATAGTTGCTGGAAATTAAAAAATATAACAAAAATAACCACATAGATAGAAGGATCATTCAATAGAGTGAACTTGAAAGAAGAATGAGTCAGGGAATCAGTGCTTCTCAAACTCTAACGTGCATATATATTATCAAGAGAAGCAGTTAAAATGCGGATCTGAGGCTGGGTGGAATCTGAGATTCTGAATTTCTAACAAGCTCCCAGGGGACCCCAATGTTGCTGGTCCATGTTCCACATTTCCAGTGGTAAGGATCTAAAAGAAAAAGTCAAGAAATTTTCCAAAATTGCACGGGGAGGGTGGTGGGAGACAAAGAGATAGAAAATAAAAAAGAGTTCTTTTTTTAAAAAAAATTGAAGCTAAATTAAGAAGTAACACAATTCTTCTAATAGGTAGCGGAGGGGTGAGTTTGCTCTGTGCTTCAGCTGGGACATCCATCTTCTTTTGCCCTCAGTGGACTAGATGTTGCCCATCTGCACTGGCGAGGACGATCTTCCTTACTCAGTCTCCAAATTCAAATGCCAATCTTTTCCAGAAACAATCTAACAGACACACCAAGAAAAATGTCTTTCCAGCTATCTGGGCATCCCTCAGCCCAGTCAAGTTGGCACACAAAATTAACCCTCGTAATAGGAAAATAAATTACTCAAAGATGTACCTCAGCTAAACATTAAAAAAAAAAATTTCAAAGGAGTGGAGAACACAAGAAATTAAATAAAATAAGCAATGGAACTAACAGAAGAGTCTATAAAAAGTAACAGATACAAATTCGAACAGGAAAGCAAATGAGTCCGTGAAGAATATCTTTAAAGGGAAAGTATATTCTATGACAACAGACTGTGTGATTAATAACAGACATTCTCAATCACAATATGACAGCATAGAGTTGTTCCATCAATCAGAAAAATGAAAGTCAACTTCTCTGAGAAGAACAGAAAGTTGTAAAAGAAAGGCATGAATATGAATCAAATGTGACACAAACTAAAACATGACAGAGTTTTTAGTAATTGATAGAGCTATCAATAGAGGTATTGACTTTGATGTTTGGAACATTATTGACTGGTACCAGTTGAGAAATATTAGAATTTAATTTCTTCCTTGTGAGTCCAATCATATGACATACTTCATATGCAGTAATTATAGCTTATTTTAGATTTTAAAAAAATTCAACTTATGGGCTGGCCTGGTGACACAGTAGTTAAGTTTGCGTGCTCTGCTTTGGTGGCCCAGAGTTCATGCATTTGGATCCAGGGCACAGACCTAGAACCACTTGTCAAGCCATGTTGTGGCAGTGTCCCACATAAAACAGAGGAAGATTGGCACAGATGTTAGCTCAGCAACAATCTTCCTCAAGTAAAAAGATGAAGATTGGCAACAGATGTTAGCTCAGGGCCAATCTTCCTCAGAAATAAATAAAAATTAAATTAAATTAAAAAATTCAATTTATTGGCAAAACATGGAAAAGTTCACTATAGTTAGAGAACGTGATACAAATCGTAAATACCTTGTCAATGTAACTGTCATGATATGGCTGATAGAATTTAGGAGGAAGAGGAAAAAGAGAAGGAGTCAAATATGTAGATAAACTAATTCCCTTCTCCTGGAGCATAATGAGCTGATAGATATGATCAAATTTTGTTTTCATTTTTGTTTTTATTTTGAGGAAGATTAGCCCTGAGCTAACATCTGCCGCGAATCCTCCTCTTTTTGCTGAGGAAGAATGGCCCTGAGCTAACGTCTGTGTCCATCTTCCTCTACTTTATACGTGGGTTGACTGTCCCAGCATGGCTTGATAGGTGGTGCATAGGTCCATGCCCAGGATCCAAACCAGTGAACCCCAGGCCGCCGTAGCTGAGCACATGAACTTAACCACTGTGCCACCGGGCCAGCCCCAGATGTGATCAAATTTTATTGGATAAATACAAGTTAAAGCGTATTATTCAAAGTGATAATGCACTTTATTATTATATGGAAGAACTGGAGATCAACTATTATCTGGCTTAACACGATGAAAGTCCAGAAAGGAAGAGACCACGTTTGTTTCATATCCCCAGCAGCTCCCAGTAAGTATGGTTGAAGCCTGGATAAAACAACCGGAATGGGGTGAGAGAAGAGGTGTGAAGGACAGTAAGTGTGCTAAACTATAATTGTTTAAGATGGGGAGTGAATAGGCATCTTGTAACATCAATACATCAATGCAAGCTCCTTGATGGTGATAATCCCCAGAAGAGATAAGTAAGAAATGTTTAAAAGTGGCTAATTCTGGGTAATGGAACTGTGAGGCATGAGAGGGTAGATTTTTTTTCTTTTTCATTTTGTGAAGAAAGCAAGCAAGCATGTATTACTTCTATAATGAAAGGCTTTTTAAATGGTAACACAACCAAGGTTTGAAACACTTCAAACATTTCCAACTCTATTGAAAATACATTTTTAAAAATATTGTGAATTGGAGATTTCCCTCATTTACTTCTTCATTCCTCTTAGGAGGAGTTCAGCATTCTATCCTAATTTCCTCTGGGACTTTGTGCAAATCATAGGAGATATATGCAAGATAAAGTTTTGGCAGTGCATAACACTTCTTAAAAGTTCACTAAAAGAAAAGCACTCATATTCTAGACACGGCTCCACGCCTCTCATCACTACCTCTCCCTTCCGGTATTTCTGACTTTCTCCTGGGGACTGAGATGGAGGCATTTCAGGTGTGCATCTTGAGCGGGCACTGAGATTCCTTCCTTAAAAATAAAATGTTGCATCACATAGCGATTATTTTATAAGTCAAGTAACTATTCTTTTAAATGAGAGAGTACAGAGAAACTTATCATATTGGCTATTTTATAAGTCAAGTAACTATTCTTTTAAATGAGAGAGTACAGAGAAACTTATCATATTGGCAAGTGTGGTAGAGTTATCAGCTTTATAATGCTGACCAAGAGAGGCTCATACCTTTATAAACAGAGGCTGTTATATTTTAAGGTCTCTTCAATCCACTACTTTTACATTTTCGTTTTTCCTGTTGCTAGGAACCAGGCTTTAGGCACAGTCGCATGTGAAGTTATTGGCAAAACCGCAAAGATGTGGGTGTCTACCAAGAGCAGGCGAGCTCGTGGTCCTAAGCGTCCTGTCCAACTTTTCCATAGAGAAACATTGCCCATTCTTTGTTCCTAGTTTTCTCAAAGAAGACATTGCTCTGTAACTTTATTCTAAATTAAAACCCCATAGCATTTAAATTCCAAGCCCAAGGCTTGTTTGTCAACCTTCTCCTTAGCAAAACACATATTTCATGAAATCCCAATGTTTCCTACCAACCACAGCGATAATAACAACAGAGGCCAAAATGTAGCAGGAGCTCAAATCAGAGTATTTAAAACATATAATTACAATGAGTTCTTAAAGATCGCTAAGTACTATGCATGCACTATTAAAAAGGCAATTGAATTGTGGGTATAAGAGGGGTTAAATTTAAACCAAAGCAGCCAGGCAGGATGCTTGATGTAGTGACAAAGGAAAGGACATGATGGTTGTGGTGGGGCTGGGGGTGGGGCGGGGGGCACTACAGGGACTTTTAAGAACTCAACCACAATTGAGAAGTAAGGTTTCATGTCACAAACCAGCATAAGACTGGATACATTCCACCACTATGGTAGGAACAAAACTCAATAACCACAGTACTAGGACAGAGAATGTTGCAAAGCTATGATAATACACAAATAGAAGGAAAAGCCATGCCCAAGAAATAATTTTACAGATTCATTGGAAAGTACAACTTGCCTTAGCAATAGCAGATGATGAAAGCCTATATATGCAGGAATTCTAGACTTTTTACAAGATGTAATGAGTAAGGACACAAGGCAGTCCCGGGCAGGGGGCAAGGGAGGGTGGGACAGGAAAGGCACAGGGTCTTTGGACTCTGGACCACAAAAGAGAGTCACACTGGAGCAAATAGAGTTGATTCCATTAGACTCACCAGAGATAGGCTGTTTGTTTTTTTGTTTTCACCAATTCTTAGTGAGAAGTTAGAAGTCAAGGTTAGAATCCTACAGTTTGTTATTTATAGTCTGATGTCTTAGCACAAGGGGGCCACCCTGGCCAAGCTTATTCCTCTCTACAGATGCTATCCATTAAACAATTCACTATCCAAAAAGCACTCGTAAAGATTGCTTTTTCCTTGATTTACTGCCTTCTCAGCTGTTCACGAGTCAAATTTTGTTTCTTTGTGCTGTTGTTGTAATTTTAGATTGGACGTTACTTAAGATCTGAAACTTATACAATATCCCCACATCTAAATCAAGCATTGTTTCCCTTGTCAAATTTAATTAACATCATATACCAATTAGGTACTATGAATCACTTGCCAAACACTGTTTAGAAACCTTAACATAAATCTCTGTGTTTTACTTAACAATATGTTGAAATCTGTTCATAAGTTTGTGGTTGTTAGTGGTTTGGGCTTAGAAATTTTGAAACTCTCGTGTGTACTGTGAGATAAAATAAATGAACGAATATATTGATATATCTGGTAATGTGGTTTCTCACTTTGGGGAAAGGTAGATATAAATACTGAACGGGGAAAAGTGATAGAAAATTCCATGGTGTTGGATTTGAATTGGACTTATCTGGATGAATTCACGAATACCCATGCATACACACAAATATATATGTGTGTACTACTATGTACTGAAACAGTCCAGAAAGAAAGATATCAGCAGCAATGTACACACCTAAGAGCCAGATTCTAGAGCATGAAAAATATGAGTCTGGAACATCTTTTGCCAAAAAGCAAGGAAGTGCTCAAAGACTGATGGGGACATATCAAAACTATGACTTAAAGGAGATCCCACTGGCCACATTCTCCTTTAAAGAAGAATGTTATATAGTCAAGATACAAAGAATAACAGAATTACAAATCTCTCCTTTTTTTTTTTTACAACACAAATGTAACAATTGATCTGAGCAGGAATATAAATGAATCCTTCAAAAGACTGTTGGGGAATAGGATATTCACATGATCTCAAAGAAGCAGCCCACATTTTTACTAATTACACAAGGAAAAGGCTGCCTTAACATGGAGAGATGTGGTCGACCTCACTTCCCCAAATGCTGAGTCAGCATCACAAACATCATGGGATGACCTGATACTGTTGTACCTGCTCGTCTGATGTAATGTGATATTTCCATCTAGAAAATAGTCTTGCCGCATACATTTAACTTGAATATAATCATGAGGAAAAACTTCAGGGGAAATCCAGATTGTGGGACATTCCAACAGACAACTGGCCTGAAATCTTCAAAAATGTCAGGGGTCACAAAAGACAAAAATGGTAGGAAGTTGTTTCAGATTGGAGACTCAAGAAATATGACACGGCCTGACGTGACAAGATAACCAAGTGTGATCCTTGCTTCAATCTGCAAAAGGAAAACAAACCATCTATAAAGGACATTGGATGACAAGTGTGGTAACATACACATGGGCTGCATATTAAATAATATCGCTGAATCAGGGTTAAACTCCTTGACTGCCATAGTAACGGCATGACATGTGAGAATGACTTTATACTTAAGAGATACATGCTGAAATATTAGAAGAAAAATGGGATATCTGCAACTTAATTTCAAATAAATCAACTCAAAATATACACACAAGCATACTGATGTATACACTCACATATATGCCATGTATGTCATGTTTATGTGTGGGTTTGAGTGTGAGATGTATGGGGAGTGACGGTATGTGTGTGTGTGAGAAAGGAGGCGAACGTGTCAAAATGTAAAGAAACGGTAAATCTGGGAAAATATGTGGTTTGTTGTACTAGTCTTTCAATTCTTCTACAGCTTTATAATTTTTCAAAAACAAAAAGGTGGCGAAAATTTTTGCTGGAGAGAGGAAGGGAAGAAAAAGCAACCAGAAATTCCTGTTGATTAAATTAAAGAAATTGCTCTCCAGTGTGCCAAACATCCGGACAATCGGATTTTTCACATTTTAGCTAGTTGCTCTGGGGCCTACAATCTCACATTCATAACCTCAATAGAATTCTACCACCAATGATTGAATCCAAGGTTTCCTTCCAATGTGTCTGAAAGCAGAAACTCTGTCTCAGTTACAAAGAATTGAGATGAGCTATTAAATTCATCCAGGACATTAGTAGCCAAGACATTATCAGAGACCTATGAATCTAAGTGAGTTTTATGATTTTAAAGCCAAATTGCTTATCTCAGTTCAACACCCTCAATATCTTTATCTCCAAACATATTGTACTAACACCAAGCATATTTCCATGTTGGAAAATTTGAATAGGTGATGTAAAAACTTGAATGATATTTGCATCCATCAAATAGCACTTAGCATTCAAAATCCATTTATAAATCCAACTTTACGCTAAATAGTGTGGTGACATTCTTATAGACCAAATCACTTCAGGTGGAAAACGATATCTGAGTCTTTTCTTGTTTTTGAGGGAATTTGCTAAGAAACTAGAGTCTTCATGTCATTATACTTACTAGGATTTTTTCACATAGAATACGGTTGTCCTTTGATATCTATGGGGGATTGGTTCCTGGATGGGATGTCAAAATCTGCGGAAGCTCAAGTCACATATATAAAATGGCATATTTGCATATAACCTAAGCACATTCTCCCACATACTTTATTTTATTATTATTATTATTATTCTTTTGGTGAAGAAGATTGGCCCTGAACTAACATCTGTTGCCAATCTTTCTCTTTTTGCTTGAGCGGAGCATGCAGTCTCCACTGGGCCTGTCCCATCTGCATCTTAAATCATCTCTAGATTACTTTTAATACCTAATACAATGTAAATAGTTGGTATACTGTATTGTTTAGGGAATAACTACAAGAAAAAAGAAGTCTGTACATGTTTAATTCAGGTGCAACCATCCTAGGCATTTTGATCCAGGGTTATTTGAATCCATGAACTGGCAGATATGGAGGGCCAACTGTTCCTAATTTTTTCAGACCATTTTTGAAGATTCTCATTCAAACACTACAGATAAAAAAAGTTAGAACAATTTTCAGCCATGAAGAATTTAAGCTTCCTTTTGTCTTATTTGGCCCAACATAGTGCCTTCTAGAAGTCCTTGTTACCACTAAAATATAAAGCTTACTTCGCATCTGTGTCCCTCCCATCTGAATTGTAAGCACCTTGAGGCTAGTAATTAGGTCTTTTGTCACACGTAAGATGATATCCTGTGTATATCTGTTTCCTGAGAATGGACAAACTGATTTCATGGCTTAAAATAAATGAAATATATTCCATTAGGCTTAGAGTTAATGTCACATAAATCCTAAGGAATTTGTGGACGACAATCTGATATCTTCCGATATAAGGACGGGATGAAATTATGCCTCATGTACTTGACCATTTCTATGTATTGAGCCATATGAAATACCATGTCTTTGCTGAGCAGAGACTACGTTTAGAAATGCCCGAGTTAAAAGTATGCTTAAAGGTCACCAAGCATGATTACATTCTATTCAACACTATAAAATGCAGTCAAGTGTAAATGATTATTGAGCAAACCATGAATGATTCATTCACGGCAGATTTTTCATTAGAAGGTATTGTCTCCTTTCCTGTAAAGTCAACATTATGATCCAGGATGCCATTTATCAGAATTTATGCTATTAAATAAGATATGAAAAGGGAATCTTCCTATGTGTCTCACATCAAATTACTCTCCACCTAAAAATAAACATACGCACTGTGGTCAACGGAGGGAGAGGGTGTGTGGTACGTGTATGATATGATTTGAGAGAGCATGTGTATACGTATGTGTGTGAGTACGCATACAGTTTTCCTCACTGATCTTTGACTTATGACTGAAGTCAATTACAAATACTTATTTCTTTTGTTTGAAGCGCTGGACTCTTTGAAATACCCCAGGATTGGTAACTAACACGTTAGCCATTATAAAAAATTCAAATGAGACTTTTGGATATTTTCTCAGTGTTAGCTGAGAGAGCTTTGAGAGAAAGAAACCCAGGGGTGTTTGTAATGAGATTTGTCCAAAGTAGAGACCTTGAGTTGTCAGAGGATCATATAAACCCATGGACACATCAGATGGCAAGAGCCGCAGGAGGGTCAAGATGGCTTCTGGAACTAGATAAAAGTGGACATCAGGAGCGGATCCTCTACCTCCCAGCTTTAACTGTGGGTAATCTTGCTAAGGCCCCAAATCCTTTGGTACTACATGTATCAACAGCACTAGCTAAGGAGATTTATCAGAGTAATAATCTGTTTATTTTGGAGTTTGAAATATGTACACTCTCCATAGCATCTTTTTGCCACTGAGAATTAAGAGATGCTTTCACTTCCTGTCGCTATAAAAAACTACTTCACAATTTACAGGGCAACTGCTCACTCTTCATATTTTAAAAGATATAAATAGGAATTCAGAAAATAAAAACCTCTCCTTATCTGTAGGAAATTTGCTGAAGGGCAAATTTCATGACTGACACATTACCCTTGAGCAGGGGTTATAGATAGATAATATTAAGAGAATAATCACCAAGTATTTCAATTTACTTGATTTAACAGGCTTTTAATTCATTCCAAGGAGTATAATTTGATTAATAAACTGCAGGCCAAATAAGGATCTGGTAGTATGTGACTTATTCTGATTTAATTGAATCCATGGAACAGTTCATAAGCAATCCATTGGTTACAGCAGGTAAACCTTGCTTTGATGTCCCAAATCTCACTTACTTAGTGCCAGATGTGGGTTTCAACTGTTCATCAATTTCTGCATTATGATTCTGGCACCAAGCAGCTCTCCAGGAAAGGGAAGAGATCATGAAAGTGTATGTAAGAAAAAGAACATGGCTCGAGCCCTTCCTCACTGCCTCTCTCTTCAATATGACACAATCCAATCTGACAACTGTTTACCGGGTCTGAAGGAAGGGGGCACAGGGTGTTCACTACTTCACGCAGGTATTTACTCTACATATTGAGACTGGGTATGAGTTGTGTGCCCAGCAGTACCATAAGTCATTGAGGATTCAGAAATGAAACGCATTGCCCCATGCAAGGTGCTCACAGTCTATCCAGGGAGAGATTAAGAAATAGAGAGCAGCAGAGATTATAATAAGTGAAATTGCAGAGATACGCACAGTCATTGAAGGAGTTTAGGGGGTGGAGGAAACAGGGGAATTTTGAGTAGTCTGATGCAGTTCAAATGTGGGCAAGGGTTGGAAAATAAAACTAGATCAGACTACAAAGAATAACAAATTAAGGACTGGGCATTTTATTCTGCATACACTTGGAAGGCACTGAAGGATTTTAAGGGACTGAGTGGCAGTTTCCATTTTGAAGTTCATAAGATAACAGGCTAGAAGGCAGAGCTTCAGCTCCATGAAGTATGTTTTATCAAACCATACAGGAGAGGTTCTGAGTAAGACATAAAAATGTATATCGTTGAGGGAAAGCAGCTATAATTCATGATGACATAAAGACTTCTTTAAATCAGAAACACAAAGCAGGCAAAGAAAAAGTTCCTTAAAGTGGAAAGAGAGAGAAGGTGGGACTTAAAATACATAATAAAGAGTGATTTAAAATCTCTTTATGCTGGCATGTAAACGATTTTGGATCAGGCAATTCTAGAGAAAGTTACGTGATTTCAAGTAAGAGTTATATGCCAGATGAGATACCCAGCAGTCTAACACAAGCTTGCCACACAGTAGCCTGAGTCATTTTCCTAGGGTTTGATGTATCAAAGACGTCCACCACAGCCCTTCCCTCACCGAGGGTGCATGAATTACAGGAAAGAGAAAACTGAATAAGACTGTGAGAAAGGACTATGCATTTCTTAGCCAAGTCGCCTTCAACAGGTCGGGAAAATTGGGGTGAAGCTATGGACCAAAGATCACCCAGTATCTGCCATGCCTTCCCCCACCCCTGGAACAGCTCTTGAGACAGTGTCAGAACATTCTGACTTCTCCCTCACTGCCGCTGGACCCACTCACTAATACCGGTTTGCCTGAACAAGGGCCTCAGAAAGGAATCCTAACCCAGGCTCCATCCTCTTTGCACCCAGGCTGACACACAGGTGCTGGGTTAGAAGGACCAGTTTAAGAGCCATGGACCTCCATCCAAGGAGTGGAACAGATGACTGAGAATGAATGCAGCAATGTCATTCCTGTGTAAACATAATGAAAACTCACTTTATGGCAGGATAATGGCTAAGAGTGATGAATCATACGATATTCAACGTTGCTATAGAGAATGTTTGCAATTGTGGTGGTATCAAATGATGGAAATCAAATGTTATTTAAAAATAAAAATTTACGTTTAAACTTCAAATTATAAAAATCCGTATGCTCACACTTAAAAAGAAATATACATTTCAGATCGGAGCATCTGCATGTTTTCTATTAAACGCTTCCCCTCATTTTTGCTACTAATTATAAATAAATGTATCCACTTCATTTTTGTAAATAGATGACAGCTATAAATGACACCGCGACTTCTAAGTAAATGCCAGGTAAAGGCAGAACATATCAAGGTCTTCACCTTAAAATGGCTGATGGTAAATGACTGAAAACAACAGCATTAATGTGTTCTCTTAAAGCAAATAAAACCAACCACAACTAAAAGCGTATTTAATTTTTGTTTTCATTTATAAGGCAATCAACGAATTACACACACAAAAAAAGCCCAAGGTTTTCTCAGCCAGCACTTTGCACTAGCCTTATGCCTGTGGAGATGGCCTGTCCTTTGATCACCAAAATGACACTCTTCTTGTCATATTGCCAGTCAAGAGCACACCACAGGGTTGCTTTTCCAATCATGATAATAGATTAATTTTGTTCCATCCACAGTCCATCCTGGTGCATTTGTGACCAAGAGAGCGCATACTTTCAAAATGGCTGTGTGAGATGAAGTGGGCTTATTTTGGTTACAGAAGAAGCAAAGAAAAGTGACAGACATTATGGTTAGAAAGTGAGGGTGAATTCCTACTTCAGTAAAGTAATGGCAAAAAAGATTTCCTTTGACAAAGTTGCTGTGTATGAGGAGACTCATACATTGAAGTGTTGATGCATATGGGTAGACCCATAAAAGAGTGCCTTTTCTTCTTAGAACGCTTTCTCTAGAAGGAAGGGAAGGCAGTCTATTAGTTATGAGAAAATATGAACATTTATTACCCCAAAGCACAGCAGGATGTGATCAGTGCTCATGAAATTGGCACAAAGTCAACAGGATTTTAAATCAAGGGGATTGGGATGATGCAGGAGAGCACCATGGATTGGCCGCCAACCTGCGGTGTTCCCTGAAGCCTGGGTAGGGCTGTCAGGTATTTAACTGTTTTCTCTCAACTCCAAACTCACCCTTCTACACTCTGCTCTTGAAGCTGGGGATGCTGCTTTGCAAACTACATTTCCCAGACTCCTTTGCCAGCTGGTTTTTGCTAGGTCCTATCAATAGGAGGCATTTAGGGGTGTTTGTGATGCAGGAGAAGAGGAATGGAAACTTCCTCATTTCTGTCTGCTTGCTGCGCGTGTCAGCAGTATCACATGAATAGAGGTACCCCAGGAGTGATGCTTCATCACAGAGGCAGCTGTCATCTCCAGCCTCTGGCTTCTTTTGGCATGCCCAGAACCAGTAGATCTTGCCCCTCTAAGGAAACCGCAGCAACCAGGTCTTCAAGAAAGCAAGGCAGAGAAGAGAGAGGGGCTGCTTCTACCAGTAGGGAAACATCAGAGAGATTTGGGAGCTCACCATCAGCTTTGTCTGAATCTATCTAGATGAACCACTCCAAGTCTCTGGGTCCAATGTCTTCCCAATTAATGCTCTACCTTTCACATAAAAGACTTGAAGAGTCTATGAGCTCTGAAACCTGTTGTAATTCTGTAAAATTTTGGATTTGATTTTCTGCAAGTCAGCCTTATGGCTTCAAAGGATAAAAAAACATCAAACCTTCTTTTAGTCTTTTAGGTCAACATAGAAGGTCTTTTGTTCTGAACATATCCTGAGCTTGTGATTGCTTTTGTCTAAGTTCCCTATCCATCTGATCGCATAGTCCTTGTCATCATCATTCCTACCATCATAGGCAAGTACGGCAAGGATGAGATCATCTAAGGCACTGGCTTTATGAGATGTTTCTTCACAGTCAATCATGGGAAATATTCCTCCAAGACTTTTCTGAAGGGTCCTATACTAACTAATAGGATGACTGTCAGTGGGGTAAGGGAAATATACACTTCTGCTGGGGATTATTGGCTCTGAATTGAAATTAACTCATGGTATCCAAAATGCCTTTCCTGTCTACTATGTTTCTAATAGCATCACCTTCCACAGATTTATAGAATGTCTGAGTCACTGTATGATGTTCACACACATTGCTTCTGAATAGTTCACATTTCACTGCAAAGGAAATATGGCAATAGCTATGTCCTTTGACTTTTCTCATATTATTAAGTTTCCCAACAAAAGGCCAGGAAGCAGCTGGCCTGATGGAATGGTGACTGACCTAGTGAAGTCTTAGTTGTGGTGCCAGTTGGTGACAACATTCAGAATGGCTGAGGCACTATCTGAGGGAGCTCTGATACGAGCTCTGAACCAGCAACATATGGCACCATTTCTCTCACAGCCAGAAAACAAGTATGAGGAAACAAGTGGGAGTGGCTACTTTGACTATTACATCTAATAACCCACTCATGGACTGTTTGATTTCCAGCCTCTTAACTTTGGGCTCTGCTGGTTTAGATGTCTTAGTAACCAAGGGAGCAGGGTTTTCAGCAGGGGACACAAAAATTGCTCCATTTATTAAAAGTTGAGACTGCTACCTGGCCATTTTGAGGTCCCTGAACACCGAGCTAACAAGGAAAAAAAGAGGGATACTGTGTTGGCTGCAGTATCAATCCCAATTACTATGGGAAAATTGAGTTGCTACTACACAATGGCGACAGGGAGAAATGCATACGATATAGAAGAGACTCCTATGGTTCCTCTCAGTATTTCCACATCCAATATCAAAGTTAATGAAAACTGTGGTGACCCAACAAAGATTTCTGTATTTAGAGCTTGTTAGGAATGAAGATTTGAGTCATCCTATAGAATAATTTTTTAAAAATTTTACAAACTGAGATTATGACTGAGGGAAAGGTAACAGGGGATGAATTGTAGAAAAGAGATGTTATAAAGGAATGTAATTGAACATATATATATATGTTATATGTTTGTATCTGTGGTTAACTTTATGATTTAATTTATTCTTTAGGATATAAGATATTCTTTTGGCATTATGAATAAACTAAAAGGGGAATTAGCATCTCTCAGAGATGGGTGGTATGATTGGAACATATGTCTTCCATTTTTCAGAGGAGGCTCAGAGAGTCTGGGTGTGAACAGTTGTTTCTTGCTAGGTACACCTATGAAGTATTCGCTGCTGTGGAGAGGAAGTTCACGCATGTGCATAGGGTCCATATGCAATCTGAGTAGACACAGGGGATGTTGGATGTGGATCACTTAACTATCACCTCTCAACTCCTAATCCTCCATTCTGTAATGCTTGGGTTGGGATTTGACATAATAAATTACTCAGATTCTTTTATCAGCTGGTTTCTTCTTGGATTATGCTAAAAGAAAGCACTAGAGGGAGACTGGAAAATATGAGGAAGGGAGAGGGGCTTCCTTCTTCCTGTTTGGTTCATGTCTGTTGAGCGTCTGCCAGCAGCGGCAGCTTCTCCCAACACCTCAACACCTTGTCCTACACTGGCTGTTCCTTCCAGCCAGTAGCTTCTCTTAAACGATGAGAACTAGCCTCATCATGCCCTTTCAGAGATCTGAATGCAACTCAGAGAGGTCTCACCTGTGAGCTTCTAGGTTCTGATAAACCTAATCTCTTCCCTTTGTTCTTCTAACTCCGGGAGTGATAGCATCTTCTTGAGTTATCATCTCTCAATGTAAACAATTCCCTGTGTTAAATTCACTCTGTAAAAACCCAGTGGGATTTCTCATTCCCTGACTGGAAAAGGGATATGGCAGGGTTAAATCAGTGAGGTTGAAGTTCAACATGACATGTTAAGTACAAGTAATAAAGAGTCTAAGCTAGGGATGAATATAATGGATATTATGCAAGAAAAGTCAATAACGCTGTCAACCTGGATTTGAGGTGCAATTGAAAAGGGGGGAAAAATCAAAGATAACCCTAAATTCTGAGGCTGAGTGAATGGAATATGAGGGTAGAGATTATGGGTATGGTTGTGATATATGTTGACTTTGAAGTGTTTTGAGAACATTTAGGTGAAACTTTATTACAGGTGAATGCAAATTTTTTTAGGTTCAAGAAAGTTCCGTAGTATTAAAAATAAAGTTTTGAGAGTAATCTGTAGATCAGTCTATATAACTCCAAGGGAGTAGATGAGGTGACTAGATAGGACAGTATAGACAGGAAAGAAAGAAGCAAAAAGCCTTGATGAACATACACATTTAAGAGATGGAGGACAACAGCAGGTCAGTGAGAGAAATAAATAAGGGTTAGTCAGGGAAGAATGACTAAGAAGGAATGAAACCCCTTAACAAAGTGTCATTAAAGCCAGGGATGCCATAGAAAGAGGAAGCTAAAGAGGAAGGAATGGTCAGTTGTGTCAAATGCCTACACAGGAAAGTTCAGCCAGCATCAAGTAAAAATATTATAGAAAGTGAGTAATTCTCCAAAATGCCACCTTCCAACCTGCCAGCTGTCTTGTGGGAATGTGACACATCATCATCAGCTCTGATTTAATAAGAATGACACTAACAGTTAGCAAACATAGAAACAGGGAAAACGCTGCCAACATCGTGTAGCACATCCCTAAAAACAACCCAGAAAAACTGTCTCCACATGCTTCAGATTCTAGACCCAGGAACTCTATGAATAACTGCATATGAGTCTGTGGACGGCACCTCACCTCCGGAGTAGAAAAATAGCTCCACTTATGACTCAAGGAGGCAATACTTTTGATCATTTTTTCAATTCTTCATTGGCATAGTATTTGGTTCCACTTCATTGGCAACATGTAAATATTATCATCATATCTTCATTAGTGACAACATTTTTTCCTACAAAAGACTTAAGCTGAAGGAAATAAAACAATCTCAATTTCAGGAAATCTTCTAATGGGGATTGGAAGAAAGGACTAGGAAACAATTGTCTCCAGAGAAAATTGGGGGAAAAACCCAACACTTATTTTGGTTGACTCGCTCCACTCAACCACTCAGCTTGTGATTTACAAGCATAAAAGTAGCAGACATTGGAGAACACCTCTTCCATTTTTGGCAATGCACAATGGTCAAAGTCATGAAAGATCAAATGACTGGACCTGGTGTACGAAAGATACTTTTCAAGCAAAGCCACACTCATAGTGAAAGAAAATACATGGCAGCTACTCAGTATTTGTTGAATGAAGGTGTGAATGAGCGTATGATGGCTGTGAGATACTTCTTGTCTAGGTATGTGGCTCTTTTACAATTAGAGGATGAATTACTATATTTAAAACAGGTAGAGCATTGTCAGAGACAACATCTGCTATGAACAGTCAGAGCCTAGTAGATATTGATGACCTGTCATTGCTATAAATAGCTTCACTTATTAGTGGCAACAGAAGCAGGGTGTTGTGACTCATGGTATCTGATATATCATCTCCTCTTATGAAATACAGACATAAAGTTCATTAGCATAAATATACTTTTGAGTACAATTACCGTTTAATATGATGGAAAGCACAATGAGAAGAAGAAGTAGGAAAGGATCATTATTTAGGAAAGGATCGAATTATATGACGGAAGTTACCAAAGTTCCTTTTGGAATGGTAAAATTACACATTAACTGTGATATCATGGGAGCATGAAGTAGTAGTTCATTGATTTGGTAATTTTATAACAGCTGATAATCAATTCCATTAATGCTCATCAATAATATGAAAGATTTTGGCCAATAGGTAAAAAGTACACAGTCATGGTTCTTGAGGTTTTTCTTTCTGCCTTTGTCACAGACAACCCCAGCCCTGACTGTTCCATCTTGCCTCTACAGTTCTTTATCACATAGAGTCTGTATGCCCTTAATATGATGTTTGTCACCATAAGAGATAAGCTGAGATTCACCGAAGAAGGTGAACCATGGTGGCATCATGCAATTTGAATGTTTTTCTAAAAATGTTTTAGGTAATGGAATCCATCTGTCTGTCTAATAAATATTTTCACAAGTCTTCTCACTAGGGAATTAAATATATATACATTTTTAGCAAGAAAAAATATTAATTATTCATGATAATTGCAAAACTGTACTCAGAAAGTTAAGGGCTATAAATGTTACAATTATTAACGCTGTTTGACCATAAGCTGTTTTACAGCAATAACAAAGGATCAATGCTTTCATAGTTAAATCACTGATAGATGCAGTTTCAGATTATCCACTAATTTACAATAAATGGTTATGAAAGACATGTCTCATTTATCCTGACCAAACCAGATGCAATTACAAAACAAGATCAAGATTACATTGTAATAATTTACTATTCAAAAATATAATCTATATCCCATAGATATTATTAATAGAACTAATAATTATATAATTAATAATAATATAGTGTAGATTATTATGCTATCTAACAATATAATTAACAGATAATACAAATAGAAGCAGGATCTTTAAAATTTTAATCTTTCAAAAGAATTTCTCAGGGCCTGCTCCGTGGTTGAGTGGTTAAGTTTGCGCGCTCCGCTGCAGGGACCCAGGGTTCAGATCCTGGGTGTGGACGTGCCACCGCTCGTCAGGCCACGTTGAGGCAGCATCCCACATCCCACAACTAGAAGGAACTGCAACTAAGATATACAACTATGTACGGGGGGGTTTGGGGAGATAAAGCAGAAAAAAAAAAAAAAGAAAGATTGGCAACAGTTGTTAGCCCAGGTGCCAATCTTTAAAAAAAAAAAGAATTTCTCATAGCTATGACCCTGGGGGTACATCCTAGCTTCTTACCTCCTATATTCTGACTTATTAATATTATTAAAAATATTAATATTAAATATTAAAAATATTAAAAATCAAACAAACCAAAAGAAAAAGAAATCCTATTAGACGATTACAAAAATAACATTTATTTTGGACAGCTAACTGATGTCCATTGAGCTCTTAACTGTGCTAGGCACTGGAGATTCAGTGCACGTTACAGACCCAGTGCTTGTTCCGGTAGTGATCATAATTTATTAGAACAAAGAACAAATAGACATGGAAATAATCACTGAAGTCACTTTGATATAGCTTACCAAGTTCCAATGATTCTACATACCTAGGCAGTACCATAACCATTTAGAGTTGAGAACTTTCTTTTTCCAAGGTTTCTCTGGCATTTTGAGAAGCTTTTTTTCTTTTTTTTTTTTGAGGAAGATTAGCCCTGAGCTAACTACTGCCAGTCCTCCTCTTTTTCACTGAGGAAGCCTAGTCCTGAGCTAACATCGTGCCCATCTTCCTCTACTTTATACGTGGGATGCCTACCACAGCATGGCGTGCCAAGCGGTGCCATGTCCGCACCCAGGATCCAAACCGGCGAACCCCAGGCCACCAAGAAGCAGAATGTGTGAACTTAACTGCTGTGCCACCAGGCCAGCCCCCCTGAGAAGCTTTTATTTGCCTGTAAATTCTAACCTACTTTAAATCCTGGTCATACTAGCTACCAAATATGTTTTTCTCTTTAGCATCTACTCTTGGTCCACTTTGAGTTAAAACTTGAATTTCTCTGGATCAATCGAGAAATATCTCTTTTCTGTACCACATGTCTATTCAACTACCAGTCTTCTCTTTTAATCTAATTCATCTCTCTGGTTTCTTCTAGGAAGGTTGAGCATTCCCTGATATAATATTTTCTCCATGTTACATTTCAAACTTTCATATGTTTCCTTACTGAAGAGGACTTCACATTAATTCAGTTAGATGTAAATTTTTTCTAAAATATACTTTGTCATAATGTGTTTAATAACTGAAATGAAGACCAGATATCATTTGCATCAGTGTTGTTGTTGTGCTCAATTATAAGTTCCTAGTTCTTTTTCTTTTTTCCTTATCCATTTCTAAAACCACTAGAATACATACTTGTTCAAAGCTTGAAGGATTTCAAGACATACATCAAAATAAATGTCAGATAATATCAGTACACTTTGCAACAAAATCAATTTTACAATGTTCATACTCAGTTGCAAAGGCAAGGCATGCTGCTTCTTTGACTACCTGCCTAAAAGTCAATGTCAAACGACTTCTCTCACAGTCACACCACATAAAGCCTGTTGCCCTAAATGTGCCACTCTATCAACTCAATTGTTACTTTTAAAATATGACCCATTTGATTTAATAACAAAGATGAGTTAAAGGCTGAGAAAGATGAGTTAAAAAAGTCAAATTGGGGGAAACCTAAGAACTAAAGCTCAAAAATCTGTAGATATACCAAAATCACATTCTTTCTCTTCTTTACTATACTATGCTATAAGCATTGGAAGAAGTGAGCACTATGGAGCACAATTTCACATCCTAGGAATAGTTATGTAGGGCCATAGAAAGTGTAGTGGTGAAAGAACTAATAACAGTAAATGTGGGGGAAAGCAGCTTTAAAATAAAGTACGCATTGTTAATTGAGAACCACATAGACACCAATTGCATTCAAAACTTTACCTAGAAATTATAACAAGTTTTATAAGGGCCCAGTACTTTGAATAAATGGTTGTATTTTTAAAAATATTTCACTAAATAAAAAGGCAAATTAAGAGAATTGTCTGATTGTTTCAGCCCTATAGATCCATATGGATCCCATGGTAATTGACAGGCATCTTTGCTAGTGTACTAATAAACAACTAAAATTCAGTGTGTAAACCTCAGCATGCCACAGGAGGATCCCTCCCTACTTTTCTCTCCATTTCACTGTAATCTCTCTCTCCTCTCTGTGCCCCAGCTGCAGCAGGATCCTTTCCGTTCCTTGAAAGCTCTGTTCTTTCTCAGCTCTTCACACTGTTTCTTCTACATGGAATGCACTCTGTCTACACAAACCCTACTTCTGTTGAGAAATCTTACTCAAGGGAAATGTCTCATCTTCAGTGAGACTTGCAACTCCCAGAGCTCCTTTGGGCTCTCCTGCTCTGAATTCCTCTAGAACCCTCTATTTTCCCTTGTTCAGCTTTACTGTAGCAGTTACTGAACGTCATCTGTGTTAGAGTGTGACCTTCATGAGAAGAGCCGGATCTCTCTTGTTCACAGTAGTATTGCCAGTACCTTCCACAATGCCCAGCACGGGGTAGGAAATATACATATATATATATTACATGTTAAATTAGTAAGCAAAAATATGAAGTGGTGGTGATAAGTCATCATCACACTGTATCACTGAAATGGTTCTTTTACCTGTTTTGCATGTTTGTGTTTTCACAATACCATACAGCCCAGAGATATATTATACTCGACCACAGATAATGCATCAAGGCTGTGGATTTTCATGATATCAGAACAGCACCTTGATCACAGTACCTGGCAAAAAGTGAGAGAGCAGAGGAAAGACACCAATCATAGCATCTGTAAGCCATTGCCCCAGCCAACTATATTATCTCACACCTAGCTGTAGGCAAGAAGGCAAATCGCACATCAGATTTCCAGTTGTGCATTTATGCTAGCAGTATCCTAATGAGAAAAATTGTCTTGAGACAACTTTTAAAAGACAATTGAAGTCCCTTTCAAATGGACCCCAATTAACTTAAAAGGTAAATGGATGTTTTAAAATGCACACCCAACTTATACTTAATTTTTCCAAAATCATCTAAAGGTTAACATTACATAGTTACTGATCAAAGGTTTCTGTAAAACTAATGGACGTGAAACTAAAGGCTATGCAAAGTCTCAGAAGCAACGATGGTTGATCATATATTATCAGAATTCACTTGATGGTTGTATATTAATCGCCTCATCATCATTAATTCACCTAAAGTTTGTTAAATGAGCTTTAATTTTATTCATAATTGATATTTTGTTGGAATCTGTAACATTTTGGGAAGTATTAGAGAAACTAATATGATCACATTTACTTTTAACTAAATAAAGATTTAAATCCAGATGGATGCTTGCAACTGGTAATAAAATATACTTGCTAAAGTATTATACACTTAACATTTTGATATTGCTAACATATATAATACAGAACTGAGATAGCCAGAAGCATGGAGAAACACGCATTAGATAAGTGCTCAATTTTTTTTCTAGAGCCATATATTCCATAGTTGTCCTCCAGAGAAAGTCCTGAAGAAGAATAAACTTGGAATATTTCTTGATGTACCAAGCAGAATGTAAACACCATTTCATTAGAGGGCAAAGCATTCTAATGCTATTTTATAAAATAAAATTAAAGAGGCTGATATTTTCAAATATCTGATAGTTTAATATTAAACTTTTCCTGGTGTGATGACTGACTCAGAGACCTTAAATTAATTCTAATTTTGTTACAAGCATTATTTAACATTGTATATAATAGATTTCTGCTCAAATTACAGAGTAAATTCATAAATGCAAAGCTATTTTTATACCATTCGAGAATGGACTTTCCCCTGTGTATTACTGACATTGAAGATTAAAAACAGCTAGATTATAAAGTTTAAAAAGAAACACAACAGGAAACAATATTGATTAATTAAAGGAAGGAAAACCAACTCACAGTTTCAGAGGTTTCAAAATTGAGGAGACAAGAACTAAACCCACCTTCCAATTGCTTTGGGAAACATAATTAAAAATATAACAAGTCTCTAAAACAAGGCTTTATCTTATTACACGGTCACTATCCACGCAAGAGTGGTCCCTATGACCCAAACCACAGAGCGCTCACACTTTCCCAGCCTTGCCTCACTTCTCTCTGCCATATGGTCCCACAGATACACTTCTTCTCACCTCAGACATTCTTCTGTCTTAATAGTATTTTCTAAATATAAATATCCCTCTTTGGTTAAATCAATTAATCTAGTCCACCATCCAACAGAAGTTTTCAGTCAGGTAAAAAATCTCTGTGAGAATCTGATGTAAACAAATTTCTTCGCAAGAAAAAGAAGTCCATATACACATACACATAATTCCTCCATATTATTTCAAAGAGTTGTAACCTAGGCCCAGAGCTGACAGGAAATGAGTGTGCACTGGTATGCTCAGAACATCAGTTACGGCCAGGTCCATTCTGATAGGCTGTGGTGTCCATTCTGACTGGCTGAGACCCATGGCAAACCAATTGATAAACATTTTGAATTGCATCCCTGCCTGGGAACATGGATCCTGCCCTGGATAGCAGTGGCACAAAATAATGACACCGCTCCATCTATGAGGATGACACCATCATACAAGGAAGCCACACGATACATACTGAGTAGAATTCAGAATTTGGAACCAGGAAGATCCAAGATGTAATCCTGGATTTATCACTTACTTGCTGTATGATATAAGGACATTTATTTATATTATAAACTTAAATTTCCTCATCCATAAAATGGAGATATGGGGCTGGCCCGGTGGCACGGCGGTTAAGTTCACATGTTCTGCTTCAGCAGCCTGGGGTTCGCTGGTTCGGATCCTGGGAGCAGACCTATGAACTGCTTGGCAAGCCATGCTGTGGTAGGCGTCCCACATATAAAGGAGAGGAAGATGGGCACAGATGTTAGCTCAGGGCCAGTCTTCCCTGGCAAAAACAGGAGGATTGGTGGCAGATGTTAGCTTAGGGCTAATCTTCCTCAAAAAAAAAAAAAAATATGGAGATAATAATACCTTTGTCATGAGGTTGTATAAGAGATTATATGAAACGTATCTGTAAGTGCCTAGAAAAGACTGAATTCTCACCAAATGATGAAGATGATGATGATGATGATGACAACAACGATTATGCTAAAATGTTTATCATTTAGATAAGCTTCTTCACAGCCTAAAACACTGTTTTGCTCTTGGGTGACTGAGTTCATAACAAGCTCATAATGAGTTCATAAATTCTTGAAAATTATATTTCATTCACAATATTTTCTATTTTGAAATCCATCCCTCCCCTAAGATGACAGCTTTATGGCATACATTAATTATGAGGCAGTTGCCACAACCATGACACACTCTGTCTTGAAATACATGGGACCTTTAAATAAACTTTTCAAGTTCAGCTCCGTAAACATTTATTGAAAATGTATGAGGTACTAGGCACTGTATACATGGGAGCTTGACGAGTAACACATTATCACACACTGAACCTGAGCCAGAGGAGCAGCAGCCTCAGATCAGAAGGAGAACACGTTTACAAAGCAAATAACTTCTAAAACACCAACCAGAATATACGGCAATGCAATAATGGCCACATGCATTTTAGTTGTACACATTTTCTTTCTTTCACATTGTTTCATAGCAAACATTTCTAGGTTTCTGTACAAATGCAGCAAATGATGAAAAGCAACATTTATTATCTTAGTTTATATTAGTAACTCAATTTCCCTTAGGACTGCTATGGATGTGGAAAGGGTTTGGGACTGAATTAACAAAGCTATTTGGGTAACAGTTGAAATAAGATCCAAGAATAAAATAATGTGTCTATAAATCTTTCTCTGTGTCTGTAAATTCTGCAATCCCTTGAGCTGCTTTCTTGGTACCTGGAGGAGAAAATGATTAATTTAAAAAAGTCCCTAGGTGCAAATATATGCTCTGACTTAGAAATAAGACTTAAATTTTTCCAAAGATATTTAATATACTTTAGATCTGAAAATATCAGGATATTTCTTTTTTGCACTGCTAATCGTCTAATAAAGACCTAAAGAAAAAGGGTAGCAAAAATGTCTATTAATTCATCCATTCATTCAACAAATATTCAGGGAGAACCTATTATACACTGGGCCTCATATGGGGTTGGCAAGGATGCTTAAGCCATGGTCTACATCTTCAGTGACACCACAGACCAGTTGAGGATTGAGGACTTGCACACCAACATCTCTGATGGTGGTAATAAGTTAATTGATTATAAAAGACTTACAGATAACATGCTATAACAGCTCGTAGGATCAAACATTACATATGGCTGGGCTTCTTTATCAAAGCACTAAATTTGAGTTAAGACTTGAAGATGGGGAGGAGTGGACACATAGAGGAGAAAAGAGCATCTTACGTAGTGGGAACAAAATGATTCTGAAAGTGACTGATTTTGCTGAGAGGTGATTGAAGAGAAACAGCAGGAAGTAAGGCTGGAAAGGCAAGCTGATGCCAGATTGAAGAGCTCATATGCTAGGTCATAAGACTGGGCTGGATTCAGGAAACAGGCAGAGGCAGGGGAAGAGTCTGAACAGAGGCACTCCAAAATGCAGAGACCATGACTTACACATGTCATATCCTCAGTGTCTATATAGAGCCTGATATATGGTAGATGCTAAATAAAAACCTGATGAATAAAATGATCAGCACTTCACCTCAGCTCTTACTAGCTGTTTCAGGTTTAGCAAGTTACCTCACTTATTTAAGCATTAGTCCTTTTCAGCCATAAAGTATCTATTGTAATGGCAACTCACTAAGTTGTGGAGAAGACATATGAGATAATATATGTATATAAAATACTTCCCTTTGTGCCTGGTGCTAATTTGCAGATCAATACCTTGTGCAGAGTCTTTTTCAACACCAGGATTTTCTTCCTGTTTCGTTTTTAAGTATCATCTACATTTTTCACTTAACAATGGGAAATTATATTGGAATTATGTTTGAGTGGGAAACAATGTTGATCACATTCTAACAAGAGTAAACACGTGATAGAAACTGTATTCAGTATCAGTTGGAGTATTTGAAAATTCTTGCCCACCTTTGCTGCTTTATGCCATAAGGATTGACACAGAACTAAAGAACATGGCTAAATTTGTTACTTACAAAATGATTTAGCATTAATTCAAACTTAAATATGCATATTATGTAACATCTACTCAAGAACCAGTATACCAATTAGTGAGGTTTCAAAAAAGAAGTATCTCATTAAAAAACAAAAGAAAACAAAAAAAGATCCCTCCACAATGATAATTGAATTACTACCTAGATTTGGAAGAGCATTTGACTTTGAATGGTGGAAATGATGCCAGGAATGGTTTCGTACCACAGAACTACACAGATAAATTGTATAACTTGTATAAAATTGTATAAATTGTATAAATTTTCAGAGAGAGTACTCGATCAGATATCTCCTGTATTGTAGCAATAACGAGACTGTTAGTAGCACTAAAGAGTACCATCTACTCAGAGTTACTCAAACGTGATGGTTAATTTTATGTGTCAACTTGACTGGGCCCAGGGGTGTCCAGATTAAAGGCTATTCCTGGGTGTGTCTGTGAAGGTGTTCCTGGATGAGATTAGCATTTGAGTCAGTGGATTCAGTCCAGTAGATTGCCTTCTCCTCCATGTGAGTAGGCATCATCCAATCCCTCAAGGGTCTGAGTAGAACAAAAAGGTGGAGGAAGGAGGAATTCACCCTTTTGCTTCTTGCCCGCCCACTGAGCTGGGACATTGGTCTACTCCTGCCCTTGGACTGGGATTTACAACATCAGCTTTCCTGATTCTCATGCCCTTGGACAGAGACTAGAATTACATCAATGGCTTTCTGGGTTTCCAGTTTGCAGATGGCAGATCCTGGGACTTCTCAGTCTCCATAATCACATGAGCCAGTTCCTCATAATAAATCTCTTCCTATGTATATCCTATTGGCTCTGTTTTTCTGGCGAACTCTGATTAATACACCAGACAAGAGGTGCAGGTCATCTGAAGTGGAAGTAGAGAGGTAGGGACTGATATGAGAGATGGTTCTCAGTTAAAGATAACAGGATTGCGCGTGGTGAGCAAAGGCTAGGGCATATCTATTTCTGACATCAAATCCTGATAAGTGCCATAGACTAAAAGAGAGAAGAGCAGCAGAGCAGTGGGATGATATATTATAGGAGGGCAGTCAGCAAAATCATGCCAAAGGAGACAATATCTGAGCTCAGACAAATGAATGAAAGCATTCCAAGCAGAACAGAAAGTGCAAAGGCCCTGATGCAGGAGCCCAGTAACAGTGGGCTCAAAGAACAATCCAGAAGCCCATTTGGCTGGAACACTGTGAGCAAGTTGGGGGTAGTAGAACATGTGCCTAGAGAGAGAGCTGTAGGTCACATCAGTAGAGAGTCACAAGCCATAGTAAGGACTTCAAATTCTATTCTGAATGTGATGGGTAGGCATTAGATAGTGTAGACATATCTGATGTGAGTTTTAGAAGGATCACTCTGTCTGCTGCATGGAAAATAAGAATAAGAAAATTCTAGAGTCTGAAGAGTGGAAGGAAAAAGATCAGTAAGGAGGCCATTGCCTGGAGAGTCTGTGAGGGATGATGGTGTTTTTGAGTAGAGGGTAGAGGTAAGGATGTGCCGAGTGATTAGATTTAGGATCTAGGTTGAGGGAGAGTTCACAGAATTTGCTGATGGATTAGACGAGGCTATGTGAGAAAGACAGGAGTAGACATGACTCCAAGATATTGATCCTTAGCTACTGAGTGATTAGATTTGATATTTGAGATGCCTCCTGTCCATCCTACTGTCTCGAGGGCAGCTGAATATGTACGTTCAGAGTAAGGGAGAGAGAGTCAGGGAGATATCAATTTTGTAGTCGTCAACGTATAGGGGTATATAAAGCCATGGGCCTGGAGGACTCCTTAAAACTGGGCAACAATAGAGAAAAAGTCTTCAGACTGAACCCTGATGCTCAGTTCTGAGCTTGGGAAGATGAGGAGGAGTCAGCACGGGCAACTGAGGAGCAGTGACCCATGAGGTAGGAGGGTAATCAGAAGACTTTGGCATCCCAGAAGTCATGAAAGAAAATGGCCCTTGCGTTTGGGAACCTGAGGATAATTGGTGGCCTTGAGGACAGAGGGTGGCATGAATGTCTGACTAGAGTGGGAGGTAGGAAGGGGAAACGATGAGTCTAGATTTTTTTGTGAAGTTTTAGTTTTCTAGTAAGGAGAGAAATTGGGTAGTAGGTGGTCAGTGTCAAGAATCACGGAAGATTACTTACTAAATAACATGCAACTTGAGAGATATTATAGCAAGTTTGTGCTCCGATGGGAACGATCCAGTAGACATTATTCTATTACAAATTTATAAAAGTCTCTAAGGTAGGTATTATCACCATTTTACATATGAAAAAATGAATTTGGAAGGGAGGCAGGCTTGCTCATGACAGTATATGAATTGGCAGTGCTGAGAAGGAATTTCAGTTCTACTGAACTCTAAGGAGGAAATTCAGTCCCTGGGAACACATATATACAATGTCCATAAAATTATTTTATCTCATGCCTAAATAAGGAAAGATTAGATTTAGGGTATCAAATGGAGTACCCAAATTTGGGTTAAGGGCAAAATTTCCAAATCCTTTCCTCATTTGCTAACATGTTTTTTTGTTTTTTGTTCGTTTGCTTTGTAATTTACAGATTGGAGACAGCTTCAAGTTGGCCAGATACGTGCATAGAACATTTCAGAGTCAGGTGGTGACCAGGAGAAGTTTCAGAAGAGAGAGAGCAAAGTGATTGGACCCAGACACCTTGAGGACATGAAATTTATTTACCTAGAATGTCTGAGGAGGAATAAATGAAGGCAGAAGGAAGTTGAAAAATCTTGGATGATTTAGTTAAAGGCTTTGAAGTCAAGAGTGAAGATTTAGACCTGCCTCCCTTTAGAGTGAAAGCAACTCTGAGATCAAAGCCATAGGTGAAAAGGAAGGTTGACAGAGGCATTGAGAATTGATTGGCAAAGCTTTTTGAGGGATGCAGGGAGTGCTAACAAGAAAGAGCACATGCCAGCTCGATCTCCTGGTAAGTAATTACAATAATGACCCTATGCCAGTACTGCTAAAAACTAAAGATTAGAGCCCATTATTACAACAGAGCTATTTTCACATGAAAAAATTCCAAGTTTTAATAAAAAATGTTCATACTGAAACTATGACAACTCAATTATTGCTACTACTTATAATAAGAAATATATGTGTGTTCTTACGGCAAAAACCTATCGCTAAAAATGACTGGATAAATAATTCACAGTGCATCCTACCTTACTATGGCATGTTGATAGCATCACTTTTTGCATAAAGAAATTCTACGTGGAAAGTGAAATTCTGCGTGGCAGTGGAATGGGGATGGTGAGGTCCCTCTCCTGGCATCACTGAGCATTTCTGATCACAAAGAGAAAAGGGGTTCCTGGGACACCAAAACAAAGTATTTGAAGACCACAATAAAACTCATAGTAAGATGAACTAAGACCAATTACAAAGTGGGAAATAATATACTTGCATTCTCCCTCAGTCCCGAAGCCCCACAAGACTTTGTCTGTATGTTTAGGAAAGACACATGTTCTACTTTCTCTTATAATTTGCTTTGGTCCTGTCTGATTTCCTCAACTATTCTTTAAGCTGCATGTGAAAGACTGAAATGTGACCCAACATAGCTGGTAAGCAAATGAAAGAAAATTTCCTTAGCAAATAGAATCAGAGGCCTTAGTGAGTGACTGTCACTGACAGGTTGCCATCTTCCAGGTGATGAAACCGTAACTGAACCATTTCAAATATATATTAATTTATCAGTGTATATTATATAATACATAAGTTATATAATTATAGAATATCTATTATTTACACAGGAACATGAACATTCAGCCAAAACCCCTACTTCCCCTTCAGTAGGATTCACATGTAAGAATAACTGTACCATTTGGTGCATATTAACTGTGCAGACATATATTAGTTACTTAGTAATAAATTTCTGCAAGTATTCAATCCTTTTTGAATTAACCTGTGTAAGCCTTAGGTTGCTGAATTCTTCCTCTGTAAATGTCACCACACTTATTTACTAGGTGCAAATAGCACACTACAAAGCAATATGTTTTGGTTTCTGAGCCATCAGTTCTGGGTTTAAATTTGGACTCTGGAATTTATCGGCTACGTAATTTGAGTAAGGTAATTAATTGGGGTAAGTTAATTAACCTTCCTGGGCATGCATTTTCTTATCTGTAAAATAAGCATTATACCTCGTAGGACTATTGAGAAGAGGACATGGGATGACATTTGTGAAGTGCTCTTCAAAAGGTAGCCTCTGTCATCATCACCATCATCTTTGTCATAGTGATCAGCTGAATTGCTGGTTTTAGCTTTAACTACAGGAAGCCTGAGTGGAAAAATCCCGTCATTTATATACTCATTACTTTAGAGAATTAATTCCAAGTCATAAACAAGGGCTTGAACAGATTGTTTACAGCTTTTTGCCTGACGGTGAAATGTGGTAGAGGCCACTGCATGTAACAAAACGTAACTTCACAAAAACGAATGAAATCAACATTTATTAAAATATCTACTGTGTATATAAATACATTAAAATAGAAAAATAATTAAATATAATTTTATTAATCAAGTGGATGGAGAAGTGGTGCAGAGAAGAGGAGAGCAAAAATGGATAGGAGAAGATTTCCCTGTCAAGTGCTTCATTTTTTAACAAAATTTGCAAAGTAATACTGAAGCTATTCCAAGAAAAATACAGTAACATGGTTACCAAAGAACAGTTTTTAAAATCCCTCAGCTTCAAGTGAGTTACTTTTTTTTTTTTTGAGGAAGATTAGCCCTGAGCTAACATCCATCACCAATCCTCCTCTTTTTGTTGAGGAAGACTGGCCCTGAGCTAACATCTGTGCCCACCTTCCTCTACTTTATATGTGGGACACCTGCCACAGCATGGCTTGATAAGCAGTGTGTAGGTCTGCGCCTGGCATCTGAACCAGTGAACGTCAGCCGCCCAAGCGGAGCACGTGAACGAAACTGCTACACCACTGGGCCACCCTGAGTTACTTATTTTTTTATAAATGATTTTATTTCCAAATAATTTGGAAATCTGACTGAGGTGTCATAAGAATATTATTGTGTTGCACTGGTTTTGAAATCAAACAAATCTGGGCTGGAATCCTAACTTGCCATTTACCAGATCAATGATCTCGGGAAAATTAATCAAACTTTCTCAGGGTCAGTGTTCTTATCTATAAAATAAAGACAATATTCGTATCCATCTCATAGGATAGTTGTGGAGATTGCATAAAGCAGGTGAAGTACCTAACTATACTTGAGACTTTCAATTCTCCACTTGAAGGATTAACTGCTATGGAAATTATCCTTCTACTGTGAGCAACTAGAAAACCAGAGGGAGAAAAGACTATTTCCTGACTATAGCACAGGGAGGAGAGACTAAACAAAACCTAGAAGTGTCAATGAATTGGAGAGACAGAAAGCAAGGTTTGGGAAGGCTATGTATTTGCAGGGCACAATGATGGAGAGGAATGAGCTGCACACAGAGACCTCAGGAATTTTGCAGAGAGGTCACTCTGAATCTACGACTGATATTCATTTGTACACACATCGGGTTCATAATTCTCAAAGCTCACAGAATTGGGATAGTTTGCGTTCCCACCAGGCCAAGTGGAGAGACCTCATAACACATGGAGCATCTGGTAGAGTCGTTAGAAGACTACTGCCATCAGAGTGGGGCTAACTTGTTATGGCTATTCTGGACCCCACCAGCAAAGCTTAGAAACAACCCCCAAAAGATCAGATTAATCCCAAGTAACTTAACTGCTTCCTTGTATAAAGTTCAACATTCTTTAAAGGAATAATACAAAATCCAGCACCTAAAAATATAGAATTTACAACGTTTCGAATCCAATAAAAACCTACTAGGGTGCAAAGAAGCAGGAGAATATGAACCATAAATAAATATTTCTTAAGAGTAAAGTATCTACAAAAATATAAAGCATTCTCTTGATCATAAGAAGCCTGTGGTGATACACACAGAATGGTAAAGTACACTGAGAAGTGAAGTAAGTGACACAAAGGGTGCAGGTCACAAACAACTATGAACAGAGGTCTACAGTGAAACAGGAGGTGGGAAATACCTATTGCAGGATAAAGAGAGTCAGCATTTCCGCATGGTGGAACCACGTGGATAGTATTTCTATACAGCATGGTGGTAATCTCCATACACAAACCATGGTGATCAGCTGCCTAAAACTAGCATTTGGAATGACAAGTTGTTTTCCCATCTTCGCCGTGGATTCACCCTTAGAGAAGATTCGGAGCAATTGAGAAGAAATGTATACGAGCATCAGATGACATTAGTTACCGTGTAAGAAACATTCCTGGATCCACACATGAGATTGATATGAAATAATCCTACGTACCAATTGCTATTAAGTGGCTCTCTCCAGAGAAGAAAAAGTGTCTGCAGGTTTTTGTGAGTTGTTTTAAGCATTACGAATCTGCCAGGATTCTGAATAGATGCCATTTAATAGAGATATCCAAATATAAGCATGTCTATTATACTGTTTACAAGTTAATGTCACCAATTGCTTCATTTATTAAAAGGGCATTTGCAAGATATCTTTTTAGGAAGTGTTGGGTATTTGAATGATTTTAAGTTCCTGAGTAATTCTGTGAATAAAGTTCAAAAGAATTAGATATTAGACTATAAGCATTGTCCTTGATAATAAGATTTTGAACATTTAATTTGGGATTTCATTATGATTCAGTTCTTGCACTACAAAACTCATCACCTTCTTTCTGGCTTCCTGGTTAAAATGATAATTTCTAAGACTAAGAACCACAATTTCCTTTCTAACCTTGTGTTTTTCATGATAATTTAGAAGGGAAAAAAAAAAAGAAATTGAGAAACATATTATGACAGGTAATCATTTGGAAACACACAACTCTTTCAAGGCCTGCCATGTTCCGCTTCGTTTTATGGCATCTGTCTTGGCAATATAAATTGTGCTTGGCTGCAGAGATGTGTGATGCAATACAGTGAAAAACTAACAATCGTGACAACTGAAAAATAAAGCACAGTGTGTGCGCGTGTGTGTGTCTGTGGGTGTTTGTCTAGTTCAGAACAGAGAAGCTCTTTGCTGTTCCAGCTTTCTTTCAAAGGGGAATGGTGTTATTTTGGTTGGCTCGTTGTCTTCTTTCACAGCAAAGCAATGCCACTAGAAGAAAGAGACAACTGTCACATCTATGAGGGCTGCCAAACAACCTTGAACCAGTCCAAAGGGATCTCCCTCACCAGTTGCACAAAAGAAAGCAATTTAGTCTAGCACACACAGATGGATTGTGTCAGTAGTATTTACTATTATAAAAGCCTGTGCTTTTCTACACAAAAGCCTATATTACATTAATTTTTTAAAGCAATAGCACAGGCATATTGTAAGATTATATATGATATTCTGATTGTTCAGAATCACACGAGTATATTCACATTTCTGCAAACTCTATTAGGCAACTTTTCAAAAAATTCACTCAAAATATGTGCTTTTAAAAACAGTGCTTTGTGGGATTATTTAAAAAAATTTAGATCATGTACAAAATCCAAAACTTTGAAAGTATACACCTGACCCTTCAAAATCAAATCAAATTTACTTAATACTTTAGTTTTCAATGTATTTTGATAAATAAAGTTAAACACATTTGGAATCCTTCAAATCTTTGATTATTTATTTTAAGATGACATAAAAATGAATTAAGAAAAAATGGGGTTTTTTTGCTTGTTTTTAATTTTTATTTTTTTCGGATGTACATCATATTTCAAATTCTGGATACATTACATCACGTTCACCACCCGAACACTAATTATAGTGCATCCCCTCACATGTGACCCTAATCACCCCTTTTGCCTCCCCCCTCGCCCCTTCCCCAATGGTAACCACCAGTCCAATCTCCAATGCTATGTGTTTGGTTTTTTTTCTTTTTGTCATTTTTATCTTCTACTTATGAGTGAGATCATATGGTATTTGTCTTTCTCCCTCTGACTTATTTCACTCAGCATAATACCCTCAAGGTCCATCCATGTTGTCACAAATGGCTGGATATCATCATTTCTTATGGCTGAGTAGTAGTCCATCGTGTATAAATACCACATCTTCTTTATCCATTCGTCCCTTGATGGGCACCTAGGTTGCTTCCAAGTCTTGGCTATTGTGTATAATGCTGCAGTGAACATAGTGATCTTTATGCCTTTGTGTTTTCAAGTTCTTTGGATAAATACCCAGCAGTGGAATGTTTGATTTGAAGGCAATATATATAAATTGCCATAACAATCAATATTGGTAATAGAGAACTTAGAAAGCATCCAGATGATTTAAAAATTAATATATGGCATTGCTATACACTATATTTTATATAAATGATGCATATTGAAGGGAAATAAGGGAGCAAAAGAAGATCATGCATAAGGGTTAATATGCACAAAGAATAAACATAAAGAATTTACTGCCAGGCACCCGGTTAGACAGAAGCAGACTCTTTCTGGTGAGTCTTAAAGGAGAGTAAATCGAACTAGGATCATTTATCTGTTATCTGGTCCGAAAATAGCACACCTGGACCAGATGATTATCAAACCCTTTCCATAAAGATGCTCGGTAACGCATCACAGTAGAGCTGTCGGTTTGACTATTTCGACAGATTTAAACTCGGTTTAACCAAGAGTACCCATGTCCACTTACATCAACACATGTGTATAAGTTACTTAAATTATTTTAATTCACACGGCTCGGATATAAAATTGCAATAAATATGAAAAGTACCAAAGCAAGAAAAAGGGAGAGTAGCCAATTAGGAAATGGATACAGGAAAGATGAAAATGCATGAGAGCAGGGTCAGGTGACGGCGCTGGAGAATCACAGATGTTAATACTGGCTCCTGGAGACAGGTAGCGCCCTGGACAAGGGCGTGGATCCCGTAGTCAGAGCTCCTGGATGCAATCCTATCTCCGCCAGGTCCTAGATGGATGGCCTGGGTCAGGTTAACCCCTTTGTGCCTTAGCTCCCTCATCTGAAAATGAGGAGGAGAATAATTCCTTCACTGCAGGCTTGTTGCAAGGACTAACCCAGTCATTGCTCATAAAGGACTTAGAACTGCGACCCAAGAACATAGTAAGCACTGTGCGTCTTACTAAAAGACCATCCCAACCCCTTGGCCTTTTCATTTATTCAACAAGGATAGTAATACCGACCCCAAAAGGCAGGATTGTGTGAGTTAATATATGTACAGCATGGCCCACAGTGACTCAAATAGGGTAAGCTTCCAATAAACGTTAACAGCTATCGCACTTGTCATTGTAGTGAGGAGCTAAAATTTACTAAGCACCTAGCACGTGTCTGAAACCGTTCGAAGCATCTTACATTATGAATTCATTTTGTCATAACAACAATCTTTGAGGTAGATTTTCCCCTTATTCCTATGACACACCAGGGAAACTGGGAAGAGGTAAATAATCATAATAAATAATTCCAGTTTGAGAAAAGCTACCAGAATTGAATATAAAATTAAGTTCTGAACCAAGGCAATAAACTTAATTAATTTAGCCAAGCAACACTTTTGGATTTCTTTTCTCAATTAGTTCCCAATTCTGTGAATGAGTTGGTCAAGAAAATTTGCTGTGTTGGCACTTACGTACAGCCAGTGGTCCTAGGAGCTGTTCTTTATTTATACAAGTGAGAGTATATACTGAGCACTGTGGCAGAGGCTGCTAGCTAGTTGCCTCACCAACACACATCTTCTCCTTTCTTAGTGAGTAATAAAATGTTTGAGGTGGTAAAATACCCACGTACAGCACTATATTTCCCACCCTCCCTTGCAGCTTGAAGGAATCATTGACTACCTTCTGGCCAGTAAAATGTAAGCAGAAGGTTAGAGTTTTATGTCTATTAAATTCCCTGAATATAAACGATAAAGAGAGCTGATGCAAACTCTTTATCTGCCATTCCCTTTTCTTCTTCTTGTTTGGAATAAGGGGTTGATGAATGATGCTCCGGACAACATCTTGGACCAAGAGGCAACCTTGAGAAGATAACCATGCACTAAAAGTAATGAGGCAGAAAGAAGGAGAGAACCTGGATCCTTGATGTCGGTGGTAATGCATATTGGCCTTGGGCTACCTACCACCAAACTTCTACTAGAGAGAAAAATAGACTTTATCGTGTTTCAGTCACTATAATTTTTTATCTCTATTCCTATCAGCTGAATGCAATTCCTGACATAAGCAGCCAGGTGAACCAGACATCAAGGGCAGACAAAATATATCTGAAGAAAATATGAGTGCTAACAATTAAATGCAGTAAAGCATTGTACATGTTATGCAAGGAGTAGCACAGGGTATAATGAGGTTGTCCAGGAGAAAATTGTTCATTCTATTTCTGTAGGTTCTTAGAGGGCATGAAGCTTGGAGTCAGTCTTGAAACATGAGAAGGTGTTTAATTCAACAGAGTAGGAGTGAGGGAGGGGTTGCAGCCATTTCAAGCAGAGAGAGCTCATGGAGAAAAGAACAGAAATGCGGGAGTAACTTTAAATGCTTTTGAATCAAATTGGTATTAGTCACCATGCTCAAAAATATATAATCTAGTACAAAATGGATAGCATATTTTATTAAACCAGACATTAGAAAAATTATCTGGCTCATTTATAGAAATCTACATTCTCTAATCTATATTCTTCTCCATTCAATTTGCCTAAAAGTGGTTTAAGCTTAAGAGGGCGAAGGGAGGAGCTGATTATGGAACTTGCCATCACAATCTTTTTCTCAAAATGCAGATGTTTAATATCCTATCTTGACCCTTTTACCATCCACGCTTTGGATGAGGTTAACAAAGTGCACTGAGAGAGAACCTTAAAGGCCACCTTTAGAAAAGTACAAATCTCCGATAAATTAATATTCTTCTTATCATGATAAAAACAACATAAAATATGCAGGATGGATTTTAATATTCATGACTTACATCTTTCAAAAGTTTGGCGAGATATCAAATGTAATAAGATAACAAGAAAGCACTTTGTAGAGGTGTTCAAAGTACTTTGCAGCATGAATGAATTCTTATAATATCCTTGTGAGAAAGAAAGGAGGCGAAAATTATTCACCCAAAGTTACAGACAGGACCAAGGGCTGAAAGCTGCTCTCAGAAGGTCATCCGGTCTAGCCTTATGGTGCTTCAAGCCTTCAAGGAACTGGTATATCAACCCTGGCTTCACTAGAATGTCTATGAGTAGAAGCACACAGACAGGAGGATGTGGCATTGCAGGCATACCCCCAAGGGAACATTTAACATGAGCTCAGTAGTTCCACCATTGCAGAATACAAATAACAATTTGACAGTTGATTTCACGCATGCCTGGCAGCTCTATCTGATTGCTAAAATTGGGAAAATTTTTATCTTGGAATAAATCGAAAGCTGATGCCCCACTTGTGATGCCAACCCTCATCTTAAGCTTCTGAAGCCTGACCCAGAACACAGTGACAGCCACCATTCTCGTGGGCACCATGCTGTAACCAATCTTATAGATCTCATCTTACCAACCCATTTATGATAATAAAAGTAGTAAATACTTGTTAGCACATACTATGTGCTGGGTATTTTTCTAAACACTAACTAATTTAGTTAACTCATTTACCTCACGTATTAAACTTAACTAGCTTGATTTTTCAGATTAAAAATCTAAGGCACAGTCAAGTAATTTGCCCAAGGACACGTCCTTAAGAAGAGTCAGAACCAAGATGCAAGCTCAGGAAGTCTAGTTTCAGACTCCAGCCTCTCATTACTATTCCCTGGCAAATAATTTAAACCACAAACAGGTTCTCTTTTTCTTAAAATTTATGGCCATGACTTCAAGTATGTTCTATGGTTTGGGTTCAATCAGGAGTTTCTTTCACTTATGGTATATTTGTCCTACCTCCAACTCCTCAAAATAAGGACTATCACATACATCAACTTTTGGTGGAAATATATACCTTCAAAATGTAATTTCAACTCATCTTTCCTCTAAAAATATTTGCCAATATTTTCATCATATGCTGTGCATCATTTGAATCTTATTTTTTATCTTTATATACTTTTTTCTCTAATTTGGTCAATGAATCCTTGTGGTGTGCTTAATTATGGCCTCTTTCCTATTACAACCATTTCCATTTCCATTCCCACCGGCTGACATGCTGTTTCCCAGGCCTGTACACAGCTACTTCCTTCGCTTCTGTCAAGTGTCATTTTAAATGCCATCTCCTCACTGGGCTCCCAGTCTAAACCACCCCATTATTCTCTTATCATCTCACCCTGATTGTTTTCTTTGTAGCACTTATCTCCATTTCTAAATGCTGTAATTTATTTATTTTATGTCTCCCGCATGCAACCCGTGCGTTTATAAGTCTCTTGATGACGGGGATAATATTTACTTCTCTTTGCTCACAAGTGCCGAAAACACTGCCTAGCTCATAGTGCTTAATCACAATGCTTTGTTAAGTGAATCAATATTATTATGACTTCTCACAAGAAATAGGACTTGAAGGATGAATAGGAGTTGTCCAGAAATATACATTCAGAGCACTCTCCTGAGTTCCAGCTGCATACATATCATCGTCTTCAGGGCAGCCCTAGCTCACTACCCATGGCCAAAGCTGGACTCACTTCCTCATTCTCTAAATCTGCTCTCCCTACCCTAATGCATCATACACTCAGAAACCCAAACCAGAAACCCAGTCACCCTTGACGACTACCTAACATCAGCCCCCACACTCAACCAGTCATCAAGTCTTGCCAACTCTACCTCCACTGCAAATTTTTATAATCTGGCTACTACTGACTTCTCCAGTCTTTCGGCTCTCCATATTTGTTATGAAGCTTTGGCTTCAGCCACGCTGAGTCACTTCCAGTTTCCCCTATTCCATGCCTTTCCAGGTGTCCAGGCTCTGCTGAAAGCTATTTCTGTTGCCTAATTCTTAAGACCTTTTATACCTATTCAATATAGATAATCCCATCTCATTCTTCAAAATTCATTGCAGAGATTACCTGTTTTTTTTGAAAACTCCATTGACACCATCCAGGCTGAGCCAGTTGCCTTGTCTTTCTAGTTCCATGAATTACCATTCATGCTTCTTTTATCACATTTATGACCAGGCCATTCTAGTTGTCTGAGATTTGTCTTGAGCTCAACATGAACAAAACCAGTGCCTTTCAACCGATACCAGCTGGGGCTGTCCCAGCGGCTGATAGCTGTAGTCAAGGTTGGTTCAAATAAAGAACGGCATAGTTCACCAAAGACGGAACACTTTATCAGGACAAGTGGAAGGCTCAGGAGTATTATAAATGGAAATGTGGGAGGAGATTCAGGTTGGAAGAAACGGGCCTTTCCAAATAGATCAGTTGAACCAACCCTGGAAGTCAATGAATTGCCTGCTATCATGGAATAGAGATAAGTTTAAAAATAGCTTTTATTGAAAAACAATGATCCAATACAGAACTCATCTTTTCCCCCAAAACAGTCCACCTCCTCTATTCTCTATCTCCTTCTATCTTCACTCATAAAATCTTCATTCATGTTGCAACATTGGTCCTTTTCCAATTTACTTATGATAAATGTAATCTGAATAATGATGCCAGTGATACTATCCACCTTTTAAAGTAATTAATCTTTCCATTTTTATTAAGGTATAATTTATATAAGGTAAAATTCATCCTTTATAGTGTACGGTTCTGCAAATTTTGACAAATGAATAGTTGTATAACCACCATCAAAGTCAAGTTATGGAACAGTTCTTTCCAAAACTCCCCTGTGCTCTTTTGTAATCAACTCCTATCCCCACCTCCAGCCCTTGGCCGCCACTGATATGTTTACTGTCCCTATGTTTTGCCTTTCATAAAACATGCAGCCTTTTGAGTCTGGCTTGTTTCATGAGTGATTAATTCTGTTGTGAATATCAGTAACTCATTCCCTTTGTTACTGCTCAGTCTTCCATTGTATGGATGTACCATGGTTTGTTTATCCCTTCACCAGTTGAAGGGCATTTGGGTTGTTTTCTGCTGTTGGCTATTACGAATAAAGCTGCTTTAAACATGACTGTACAGGTTTTTGTGTGAATACAAGTTTTGTTTCCCTTGGGTAAATACCCAGGAGGGAAAATATTGGGTCATCTGGTAAGTGTATGTTTAAACGGCCATGCCACTTTGCATTCCCACCAGCAGTGCCAGTTGCTCCACATCTTGTCAGTTGTTTGATGCTTTGTTACTACCATTCTTATAGCTGTGTAGTGGTACCTCATTGTAGTTTTAATTTGCACTTGCCTCCTGACTAATGATGTTGACTATCATATAGTGCTCACATGCTATCTTTGTGTCTTTAGTGGGGTGTCTATTAAAATCTTTCATCCATTTTTAAATGCTTCAATATTTTTCCTATTTTTTTCTTAAGAGTTCTTCACATATTCTTGATAAAATTCCTTTATAAGATGTGATTTGTGAATATTTTCTCCCAGTCTGAAGCTTATCTTTTCATGTTTTTAGTATCTCTTGAAGAGCAGTAGTTATTAATTTTAATGGAGCCTAATATATCACTTTTTTCTTTTAATGGATTGTGCCTTTGGTGTCATCTTTGCATAAACTAAGGTCACAAAAATGTTTTCTTTTTTTTTTTTTTTTTTTAAGATTTTATTTTTTCCTTTTTCTCCCCAAAGCCCCCCGGTACATAGTTGTGCATTCTTCGTTGTGGGTTCTTCTAGTTGTGGCATGTGGGACGCTGCCTCAGCGTGGTCTGATGAGCAGTGCCATGTCTGCGCCCAGGATTCGAACTAACGAAACACTGGGCCGCCTGCTGCGGAGTGCGCGAACTTAACCACTCGGCCACGGGGCCAGCCCCACAAAAATGTTTTCTTTTAGAAGTTTTATAGTTTTAGGTTTCACAGTTAAGCCAATAATCTGTTTTGAGTTAATATTTGCATATGGCGCAAGGTTTGGATCAAAGTTCTTTTTTTGTATATGGATATCTAATTGTTCCAGTACTTTTTATTAAGAAAACTATCTAAAATAATTAATTTTAATTCAAACAAGGTATACTGGTACCCTCATAAAATTTTTCACTGTAAAAATTAGAAACCACAGATAAACAAAAAGAAGAAAAAAGTTATAACAGGCAGCGGTAATTGATTTTGCGGTATATATTTCCAGTATTTTTCTTAACACAATAGGTAAGAAACCAGACATCCAGAGAGACTGAACAGCTCACTTGGGCCACTCAATAGGTGGCGGTGCTGAGAAGCGATCCCAGACAGTTTGACTTGACAGATGCACACCTAATCACATCATATAGCTACTTCAAGATGCTAATAAACAATAATTAATTAGTAGAAGAGCTCACTTAGAAGATTATACAGATGAAAAGGATAAAAACAAAACAGATAATGGCTGGCACAACCATTTACCTGGTTGCCTGAACTAGAACCCTAACCATTTACCTCACCATTACTGTTGACCAATAACCAATCTCTGTTAATTTTACATCCTGAATGTTTTTAGGCCCCCCCTTTCTATGAACTGATCATGTTTTATTTGAGATCTCCATCACCTAGAATATTCCAAGAGTTTTTTAAATGCCCTTCAGTCTTGACATCCTCCAAGCAGAGTTGCCAGATAAAACGAAAGTGAGTTAAATTTCAATTTCAGATAAACATCAAATAACATTTTTAAGTAAGATCCAAATGTTGCATGGGGCATACTTATACTAAAAATATTATTTGTTATTTACCTGAAATACCAATTTAACTGGGCATTCTGTATCATTACTTGGTAAATCTGGCAACTCTGCTCCCAACTCTACCTGCTAGGGAAACCAGAGTGGCAGGGAATGAGTGAATGAACACATGAACTCAACCTGATTTGGGGTAAATGGCAATCATGAAAAGTGTCATGGAAAATAATGCATTTGGGTGAGTCCTTGAAGGATGAATAAAATTATCATTATTATTATTATTTTTTTGGTAAGGAAGATTGGCCCTGAGCTAACATCTGTGCCAATCTTGCTCTATTTTATATTTGGGATGCCACCAGAGCATGGCTTGTTGAGTGGTGTAGGTTCATGCCCGGGACCTGAACCCATTAACCCTGGGCCATCGAAGTGGAGTGCACTGAACTTAACCCCTACACCACTGAGCCAGTCCCAAAGGATGAATAAAATTTATTTTGATAAAAGGAGAATTACCAAAGGCAAAACTGAAATAAAGCAAATCAAAAAACATTAAATCCTTTATGAATTTTTGTTTATTGTTAAATAATGGTCAGACTATTATTTTTGATATAGTTTACTTTTAGTATATTGCTGCTGGGATAAATGTCTTTTCTTAGGTTTTTGTTTTATTGGAGCCAAACCTTTTTATTAAGTAAATAGCAGCAAAGCTGTTTAAATATATTCAACCACTGGCATCTCAAAAACAGCACCGAGGTCAGCTTGAAGTGCTTTTTGCTCTCCATAAAATTCATATTAGCCTAAACTCCAAAAGGCTAAGGTGAATAGATTGTATTGTGATCTTGGGTTTTAGCTCTGACTTGGCCATATTTCTGTGATTGATGGCATCCAGCTTTGTAGATAAATATACCTGATGGACAATAAACACTGACCAGCTTTAGTGAAGGAACCCATTTGCTCCTTATTCAATAAGACCTAAGGTTACAACTGAGTGAAGCTACAAGGATAAACAGGAAAGGACTAACACATTGAGGCATAAGGAGCACAGTACCCACTCGTCCTTTTTTGTTCTCGGAACTTCATCAACTATTCAGGCTTTCTCATCTAATTCCCACTGGTCATTTGTTTTCAATCACTAATTAGAAAAGAGATCAGATTAAATTTCCAATGGGGAAAGTCCCTGTTGCCTTCCTGTGGTGAACGTATTGACGTTCGTGCAATTTATTAAGGAAATCGAACTCTTCCGATGATGGCAATACAACCTTCAAAATACCTTTGTATATGCAAACACAAAGCTTTGAATTTTGCTGCTCTAAGCATTTAGCTGTCTAATAATGACCTAGATGTCAACAATTCCCGTCAGTGTTCAAACAGACAAAGACAATTCTTCATTCAGAGTGAGCGTATATGGAATAAGACAATAGGGATCTCCCCACAGTCTTTTGGTAGTCTGGGGAAACTATGTTTTTGCTACAAGTGAGCACCACCTCATTATTTTGTGCTAAGTCTAAGGTGCCTTGGATTCAGCTAGGCCTACTGTGCCTGGGAATATTTACACACGGAAGGGATTGTCTCTCTTTATATACAGCATACATGTAGCCATCTAGCCATCACAAGCTGAAGATAGTAGAACATAGAGACAGACCAACGGGGTCATGGTGACATCACTGAGCAATTTAGTGATTCAACCTTGGAGTCTCTCTCTCTGAACTTGTTACATGATATGAATGAGCCTGTGGTTATATGAAGCTAACAACATCCTACCTGATATAAGTCCTCAGTTTACATTCCTATGTACTTATTTTTTGTAACCTCCAGGTTTTTTTTAAGTATGTCATATATTTTATGTTAAGAAACACTCCATCCCCTTTCCCACTGTACATCACGTAACAAAATTGAAAATAAATGTTTAGTTAATATTCTATCTATATTTTTCTAAAATATATATCTATATTTTATATATGTAAATATAAAATTTATATCTATATTTTTCTAAAAAGATACAGGATCATTCCACCTCTATGTTTGCTATTTCCAATCCCTTCCTTTAGTTGATTTTATATTGACATTGTCTCTTCCCCCAAGTGAACAAACACAGGACACCCACATCATCCAGCACAAAGAAGGGAATGGCCATGACATAAGACCAAGATGATTATCATCTTAAAACAGATCCAGCATAATAAACTCCTCTCACTATTCCAGATGCCCAACTAAATATGATTTTATGACATCTTACAGAGTTAGAGGACATCTTTTCTTTTTTCTTGATAAAATAGGAAGTAGTCTTCCTAAGATTTCATCAACTTCCTATTTTATGGGGTAGTTAATGTATGAAGGTAAGGGCAGGGTGCTTCTAACCCCAATTTTAAAGTCACAATCTTAAGAATGAAATTAGGGATAATAGAAGAGATAATTTGTGATGATCTTACATACAGTTGTGATAACTTGGCATTTAGGGAGGCATTAGTAGTTTATAATTTTAACTAAAAAACTTTCAGTCAAGGTAATTGCATTGTATATCTGAATAAATAATTTATTAATAATGAAGTGAGATGATAGTCATCAGCAGTATAAAAGGGAATTCCAAGGAGACAGAATTAGGCAACATGTCTGGCACTACATAAAGAAGAGACTGCCACAGCCACAGGCGGGTACCAGCCTGGAGAAGCATCTAAGGACATGGGACAGTCAGATACATCAGGGTGTCACAGTTTTGATAACACCACTGCGTAACATGACCCAACTAACCACTCTTGTGGATTCTGCATCTATATATTAACCATTGGATAATAGGCTTGTCCAAAAAAATTGATCAAAAGCAGAGAATGTGCTGATTAGTAAACATAAATATCTTTTCCATGTTTTGATTATTATTCTTCTTTAAACAACCAATATTCTAGTTTTTAAATGGAGGCATCTCATGAGTTTGTCCCATGTGATTCAGCTCTCGGGAGACTTCTGAGTTTACTAACATTTGGATTTCCAAGTCTATGCACTTGAAGAGAAAAGATGTTATAACACGTGGACTGTTCTAATGCACTTTTATCTTGTCAGGATCTGTCTATGAATCAAACTCCTTTTCTCTAGATATTGACTTTCTCAACCAGATATTGCCTTATCTGAACCAAAGAACACAGAAAATTATTCGAATGACTATTTTCTCAATTCTCCCTAGAGCGACACATAACTAGTGCCATTCTCCATGCACTGGAGAGAGGTTAATTCGTCAATGGAGGTCCTAGGATGTTAAGGTTGAATTTTTTCATGGAACCTCCAGTTCCACACTTCCAAATTGAAACATGAAACAATATCTGCTCTCATCCTGTGATGGCTTTGAGGTATTCTATGGAGATCATCAGATGGGCATGGAACCATGGAAAGGAGCCACTGGTGGTGTCCTGAGTAAGCTTGGTTCTAAAGGGATCAAAAACATGAGTGCTCAAACTTGGAATGGTATTAATTATGGCTATTTTTTTTTTTTAGTAATTACTATCTTCTAAGCACGCTCCATGCTTTAAGGAGAAGAAATAGTTGTCTTGAGAATATTTTTCTACTTAAGGACTACATTTCTCCTCTCCCTTGCAGCTAGAGCCATCTGACTAAAGTTGGGCCAATAGAATATGAGCAGACACATTGTATGTAACTATGGGGTCAGACCCTTCAAATTAAAGGAGCATCTCGTCGTCTTCTTTCTCTCTTCCTTGCCTGGAACATAGACATGGTGTCACATGACCACATATAGAAGGGCAACAACCAGGTATGGCAACGAATCAAGAATGAAGGAGCCCAGGGTCCTGACTCAACTGAGATGCCACAAACTCTCTAGACCAACTCTCTAGACTGTTATAAGTGAGAGAACTAAACTTCTATCAAGATTAAGCCATGGGTATTTTGCTGTTTCTTTGTAATGGCAGCTTTGTTTGCAATTTAACTAATTCACATATACTAAATCATTTAATCCTTACAAGGACCCTCTGAAGTTAGTGCAAAAAATAAATAAATAAAAGCCAAGGTGATACATGCTAGAGTGTAAAAAAATAATATTACCACATATTTGAAATGTAAAAAGAAGCCTAAGGAAACTACTTTTGAGTCTACCATGCCCTTTTGCTTCCCTACAAACCAAACCAAAGGGCTATGGGCAGTAGAGATCTGAGATAGACCCGCAGGCAGGAGTTTAGGAAGTTTGAGATATAAGTCAGATTTTCATCAATGATGGGTATGAATCTAGAGGCAACGATGACATGCAACAATGCCTTCTTCTATACTTCCTGCCAAGACAGAAATTGACATCAGTTTTTAGACAACTCCATGTCCAAGTGTGTTAGCAAGTGAGGTTGCTCCCATGTGCAGCCAGAGTGGAGGCACTTTCAGAACAGAAAGATCCTTATTCATTCATACATAAGACATGGAGATCTAATTACAAACAAGTTGGAAAGAAATGACACATGAAGCTACAATGCTACTTCTGTGTCTGACGATTTCTGTGGCTTTAAGCTGGTCTCTGAATCATCTCCCCAGTAGAACAATCCATGATTATTTTGCACCTTCAAGGTTACACAAGGGCACAGGCAACAGCCAGACAGAATTGCTAGCTGGGTTTTAAAAGACAGAATTTATTTTATTCATAAAATAAAATATAGGACTGTATAGTTTTCAAAGTAAAGTCAAGTCAGGATGGAAACCAAGAAGGTTACTATCCTGTGCAACTAGGGGCAAAATGAAGGTCTTGAGGCCAGGAAGTGAGTGCAGACAGTCTGCGGTAAGGAGGACCCCAAAATCTATAAGGTCAGGTTTTTTGGATACCAGGGGTCAGAAACTCAGAGATAACCTGATCCTCAGGCTAGAACTGTTCAGCTCTCTAGGACTGGCAGGTGCTTGGATCCAGCTGTGCGCAGTAATGTGCAAAGGGCAAAGGCAGCCAGGAAAAGGAAGGAGGGTCTGGAGGGAATGAGGCTGGTGGGGAAAGAACAGGGAGCTGGGATTCCAGAGAAGTCCCGAAAGCACTGGTGTGCATGACTCTGCATAAGTAAACCCACTATGACTGAATGCTTTGCGGGAAAGCATTATACATTATAAATACTCTTCACATGTTTTATCACAGGCATCTTAATCCCCAATATATAGCATTTGGATAGATTCCATCTCCTGACATGCAGATTCCTCAATTCAGTGAAATCCAATGGGAATTTAGTAAACTCACTTCTTGGTAATGTTTCCAATACCCAACAGATCCACCGTGATGGCAGTGTCCTTCTAAGAAAATAAATATGTCAGTAAGTTCAGAAATAGATGGACATTTTTAAAAATTACCTGATGGATGATGACAGTGAAAAGGACCCATCACAGCTATAACTCAAGTGTGGGTAAATCTATAATAGACACATTTATCCTTAGAAGACACTGTCAAAATGTTTTTAATGTGAACTTAAAATATTTGAGTTTGGGGGGCTTTTCTGTGACTGCTGTTTTCACTCCTGATTTATATCTGTCTCAAGAAGTGGAGAGTGTAAACTATTTCCTGAGGGCAAAATCTTCATCTGCTCCCCACACACAAGGCTTTGTTATTGCAGGCAGCGTGCTCTAGAGCACAAAGCCCCTGGCAATATTTGTTTCAGGTGAAAAGGACATCAAAGCTGTTATTTTGAAAAAGACACACTCCAGAAAAATGCGGCACAGTACGGCTTTTGCAACAGATCCTGCACTGGGGAAAAATAAATCTAGCACAATTATATTTGGGTCCCGCCTTTATGAAGGCTCATTAACATCTAAATCATTCAAATGATGTAAAGAACGACTAAAATGAGTTAGAAATTTGCCTGCCAGCTTTTTTCAAGGTAAAATGCTCCATTGTTTAGGTATCAGGAATAGAGGAAATGTTCAAGCAACTCTGCTTTGCTCATGTTTGCTTGCTGCAAACTGGAAATTGGGAAATATTTATCTATTTTAAGGAAACTGTCCAGGTTTGTTTATTTTTTCCCCTCACATCATAGGGAATGAGTTGAGAAATTACTGAACTTCAATTTTCATGGTCATTGAATACTATAAAAAAACCCTCAAATGTCACCTGCGACTGTGGGCTATATAACATAATCGAGTTTTTAATAAAAGTAAAGGAGAAATTGACAAAGCTGAGGAAGGCTACTAGTGAAGCAATCAAGAGAGCAGGGGAGATTCTAAAAGGAGATCAGGAATCTAATTAGAATAGAGAGAAAGGAAGGGAAGCAGAGGACGTCCATAATGCTGGAGAACATTGGAACGGAAGAAGATTCCGTAAATGACCTGAAATTTTTACTGTCTCTTCACTAATTTTCAGGAAATGGCACGTGCCATTCATGCTCAGAGCTGAATCCAAGGGTATTTCAGCTGCACAGATGGGTGACCTGCTTGGCCGAGAGTTTGTCTCAAGTTTGGCTGCCATCAGACAAACAGGTGCCTAGAATTTCATTCCTCTATTCCCAAGGGCACCTTCTTATAAAATGAAATTTCATGCTCAGTCAAACTTTAGAAACATATGATTTAAACATATGCCAGTCTCTTTCTCCATATTTGCAGCTTCTCAATTCTCTACTTCCCAGGCCCTTTCTTAAAATAGATTCTGGTGGAAGCTTAGTTAAAAAATGATTTTCCCTCTTTTTATCTAGACCATAAGAAATTTTTCACAAGAAAACTGGGCAGCCTTGAGAAAACTGAATTAATGACATTTTATGCCTGAGACTATTTTCAGAATTACAAAGGAATTTTCCTTTTGGAAACACACAGCCTTCCAAAAAAAATTCACCACGGACCATAACCAATGAACACAGGCTGATTTGTGTCTTGCCAGTCCCATTTTAAGAAAAAGAAAGAGAAAGAGAAGGAGAATGAAAAAGTTATGAAGATAAAAGTATCTTGAAATGACATAATTTGCTTAATTTGAGAGCGATTTTTACCTACATAGAGTAAGAATTTATTTCTATAAGATGAAAAGTATATGAGACATAATAAACACTACCTATAGTTGGAGTTACACGATAATTTATAATTTGATCATTTTTACTAAAATACAAAAACAAAGTTCTTCTGAGGAACATTATTGAGCAAAAAATCAGATAATTGTAATGCTTTGGGTATCTTTAGATTAATATACTAGGGATCTATTTAACTAAGGGATTTTGTATAATGAGGGCTTCTCAGGAGCTCCTAGGGACAAGAGTCACTTTGCACCAAGGCATAACAGTGGCTCCTTAGATGGTGCAACTGGAGAGATGCTGAGAAAAGCTCTCTCTTGACCCAACCTGCGCCAACTGATACATGCCAACAAAATAAAACATTATCTTTCCAAATACAAACACCTCTTGGGGAGAGCTTTTTATTGATTAAACAAGGTCTTGTTGTGACTGACTCACACAGTTTCTCAGCCTTCCATGATGTGTATCTCCTCAATTCTCCAAATTCTCCCTAATTCTCCTCCAAATTTGCCTCATCCTTCTAGACCTAGTTGAACCACCATGTTCTCCATGACACCCTTCTTGACTGTTCTAGCCTACAACAACTTGGCAGCATCCTAATTCAGCATTAATTGTTCCCCTATCGTTCCTATACATGTAAGCCCTATAACCTCAAACAAGGTCATTGAAATTAAGTGAAAACGGATTTAAATGTTCAAATATTCAGGGACCATTTCCATTTCTTTCACACACATATTGCAGGAACACAATATGTATTTCATGATAACAATAACAAGTGATCCTCTTGGGAGGAATGAAGACTTGGTACCTGCAGGGAATAGGAAGTGAAGAAGTTGTGAAAGAATAATAATGACGTGATGCTGAGGAGACACATGACCAACCTCACACTGTCTAGGGTAGTGTGGTTTTAAACTGAAAGTTGCAATTTACTTGTGGATTATAAAATCTATCAATGGGTAGGAACCAACACTTTAAAAATGAAATAGACTAGCCTAGGAAATATCAGATTGCATCGCACAAGGAAAGAGTCAATTGTTTGTTAAAATATTTATTTCAGCTACATATGTGTGTATGCTGGATCATGAGGGAAAATTCATTTCTTGCTCTGGGACAAGGTCAGAGAAGTTTAAAATATGCTGATTTAATTTTTCTCAAAATATGTTCTACAGAAAACCAGTTACATAAGATTAGGTATGGCTATCAGAAAAAGGCCCCATAGTGAGCAATGTTTGGGAGACAGTAGATTAAACAAAATTAAACAGACATTTTTAATGCCTGAATTACCAGAGTTTTTAAAATGCTAATTTGATTGAAAATGTCAAAAACTAGAAAATAACATAAAGCATATTCTAAATTTATTTGACCATAAAACCCTTTAGAGTGGCACTTTGGGGAGCTGATACCCTTCTCATCACACTATGGAAAATGTTGGTCATGAGACAATGCCTCTGAAGACTCATCTCTCTTCCTTATATCTTCCCCTCTGACTACTGCCTAGGCTATACAACAAACCCCATTCTACATAATAGGGACGTACTAAGTGAGCAAGAAAAAAGCTGAGAACATCCAGGAGAAAAAAATAGCAAGAGAATGCTTGAAAATTTTGTTTCATCTTTATAAGGAATGAAAAACTCCTTTCAACATAGCCCCCTGATTTTGCAATATTGGTTTCTGAGGGTTCCACTTGTTAAGAGGTTACAGTACAAAAAAAAATGTTAATATATTAAGAAAACACTGAAAATCCTAAACTCTAGTGACACGAGAACTGAAGGACTGAACAGAATGAAATAAGATGAAGCATGTTGTAAGGAGGGGGCATCAATCCAGTTCTATTTACCGTCCTGAACACCTGTTATTTTTGTTGAATTGCTTTTGTCTATCCCCTCACTACTATTAAATTTTGATAAGTCTAAAAAAACATTAACTGAAATATACGAGGAAAATAATTGGTTATTTATGCATCAGAACCAACTGAGGTAGTAAAAAGTTATCCAAGCAACCTATTTTATTTTCCTTGTAAACGTGTAGGCTCTTTCTTAATAGGGCACAATGATTTTTATCTTCTTTTTATGTTTATGGAAACTTGACATATAGACCTTATTTTCTTTCTTTAACAGATGCTCTCTTAGGAGTATATGAGTATAGACTATTTCACAAAGTAAGGTGCCAAAATGAATGATACGAATTCAAAGCTTGATTTCAGATGATGTAATCATCTTGCAAACCCTTTATGCACTTTTCAGCAAATCATCCACAAAACAACTTACCCAGTTATTTTCCCAGATAAATTACTTGCCATCAGGGAGATGAACAAAATGTGACATTGTTTATCTCCTGGCACTGGCTTACCATTCTTTTAATACTTTCTTCCTCATCTACACAGTTCTTAGCCATCAAATATCTAATATTTTGCCATATCATTACTTTAATTATAAAAAACTAATAAAGTGAAAGTTAATTTAAATAATTAAGTAATTCAGGGGAAAATTAACCCTGATTCTCCTTATGCAAATCTATTGTATCAAAATTCCTACCTACTCTCATCAGAGTATTTGGGATTATAGTTAAATTTTCTCTTTACACAGCACTATTTGATTGCCAGGAGAATAGAAAGAACTGATATTGAATTTCAACTTGAAAACCATCAAGTAGAATATGATAAGTTTTATGGATGAAACCTCCTAACATTCAAGGTAAAGTTTATCAAGCAGAAAAGAACAGAACTAAATGGTCTCAGAGGAATAAATTGTTGACTGTAACCTTGGTTCTTGGGAAGACTTTCCTTCATCTCTCCTAAGGAGTTATTTCCAAGCCCGTCACACGAGCCACGTTCTGTAAATCGTGAGAGTGGCTAAGTGCTCAGAAATTTGCAATAAGAGAAAAAAGAACCAAAGGAAACACAAATTCAATTAAGGACGAAATTAAAATCAAAAGGTGGTAAAGGTTTATAAAATGACTTTCAAAAAGATATTGTAGAGAAGGTATAAAGTCTACAGAATGCAAGAGACTGGAGGAAGTCAGGATCCTTCACTTACTTTTTGAAATTATTTGATTTCTCTCAGAAAAATGAAAGAAAGGAAAGGAGTGGTGAAGAAGAGTAAAAGGAATCAAAAATATGCTCCTTCACCCAGGTCTCATTTTTCCTTCACTAAACTAAATATTTTAAATATTTATATCCATATATACATATACATTTTTGCTATGCCACTTTTATCAAAACAACTAATTATGCAATATTGATTTGCAATTATGGTAAAAGGGTGTTATTCAGTGGAATTACAGCCAATTGTCCAGAAGTAAGCTTATTTATATAGGCAGAGAATTTTCTCCCCCTTTGCCCACAGGTGGGACAGAGCTGGACACCATAAATGCACAGTTGTAAGTCTCCAGACCATGCGGCCCTATTTGGAAGCTTGATTCGCCTAATTATTCCATCCCTTTGATGCTGGAAACTCGGTTGGTCTCCAGCATCTTCTGGTCAGGAATGACATTTTATGAACATCTCTATACATTAATCTTTGATGCCATTTCTAATTATTTCTTCATGATAGAACTGAAAAGATTAAACTATTGGGTACGCAATCAGGAATAGTTTTTCAGCCTCGTGATAAATTTTGGTCTAGTTGATTTAAAAAATCTACTGGCCAGCCATTTGGGGGCAGCGTTTTTGTTTCCTGATATCAGATAACCTTCCTACTTTCTTTGTAGTCTATTCTCTCTCAACCTTTTTGCCAGACCTCTGTCCCACACACCTCTGCAGATTACGCTCCATCTTCAAGAATGCCTCCATGCACCCAGAAGACATGATGGCGCTTCAAACTTTTACGCTAGTGGTTGGTTCTGTTTGGTTTTTCCCTCAAATGCCCTCATCCCCTGCTCCTCGACCTCCTCATTTAACTCTCTTGATTTCTCCCACCAGAATGACTCACTTCTTCATTAAGGTTAGTAACACATTCTGTTCATGCCTCATATGTAGCATACACATCTTACACTCTCTAGAAATATTTACGAAACAGCTGCTTTAGCTAGAGGATGGACTCTAAAAGTACAGACAAAAACACAATTAGTCTGTGTATCACGAGAACCTACAAAATAGTTTGGCAGGTGACAGGCACTTCATAAATGCTTAGGAAATTTAATTACTACAGAGGAAATTCCAAAGACATCCCAACTGGCCTAGATTATACTCTTTCAGGATAATTTGTAATTTGATAATATTAAAATGCAATCTTATATAGAAGGTAGGTTAAATTAATTTCAAAATACTCTTCCATGGTTTGACTAGATATTTCCAGGGTCAGAAAGCAAAACTGGTTAGATGCCCTGAACCAAGACACAATCAGAAAGTTAAGGCTTTTCATTTCCTCAAATTGTAGCCAAATCCAATTTCTTACTCTTGTTAGATAAGCATGTTGCAGACTTGAGGTTTTAGTGGTCTCTATATTTTATCAACAGCTTTTATTTTTATGATGAAAATTTGTATTAATTTCTTAATTTAATATCTGATTTATTGTTAAACTCTTCTACAATATTTTTTTTCTTGAAATTTCCTGCTGGAAGCCTATTGATTTCAATCATCTATCAGAAGCCAACTCTTGGACCAGAATATAATTGTCAGGGTGTAACAGATTTTTCCAATAATTTCTATTTAGTTGATTAAACCACGGTAATATAATAGAGGGTGTTGCTAAATAACTAAAATTTTTTAAAGGCATTCCATTCAAAAGGTTTTCTGTCTGGATGATGGATGTGTGCTATCATACGGTTTAAAATAATAAGTTCAGTTTTCTGTCTCAGTGGTTAGTCTCTTCTTTCTCCTCAGGAAATAAGACATGCTGAGCATCTGTCTCCCATCACAGTGGTTCTGAGTACTGAAAATGTGCTGCTCAGATCTTTCTCACCCGTTGAAATAGGCTACCCATCTTGTAGAATGTGAAAGGTCAAAGTTTTAAGTTAGCAAAGTCATTGTGATTGTGTAAAAGCAGAAAAGAACACTAAAATACCTGTTCTATTTATCACGATTATTTAACTATAAATGAATCATTAAGCATTTAATGCTTAGTCACATTCGGCACTATTCCAGGTAAGACAAGAAGAAAAGAACATCTGTCTTTGAGAAGCTTACAACCTATTTGAGGAAGAGAAGTGTACTGAAAGTAATTTATAAAACTGTTTAAAGTCATATGAGATCATATTTTGGATAAAATTTGAAATTGCTTCAACTGGCCCCCTCATGTATATGAATTAGTTGAGGATATTAATTGCAACCTCAAATCATGGTTAACGTATATTATTTGAATGGAGAAGGCACTAAAATATTGTGCAACTGTTTTACAAATGGTAACATTTTTAATCCTATGAACAATCTAGGAGAGTATTTTTAAATGTCTTCTTTAGGTAGACATCTCTTCTTTCAAACATTGCCTACAGAATCCGACCCTGTTGTCCACCCTCCTCTTTTCTGACTTAGCTTTCCTGACTTGAATTTGGCTATTTCTCTTCTGCCCCGTTCCTATACATTTTTTGCCCACTCACCTCCTAAGAACACAATTTCTGGTCCTTGTTACCTGTCATTGGGACCACTGTAGTCTTCACACTAGTCTCACATTAGCAGTCTATCCTGCCTCCTTTCATCTCCAGTCCACGTTACAGCCCCATCACTAGTGTGTTCATGCTAACACACCACGGCATTCACACCACTCCTCTGTTCATGAATTGCTATTAGCTTTCCTTTGATTACCAAATTAAGATCAGTCTCCATATTGGCATTCAGGACCAGCCACAGTATCTCTAACCCTAACCCTAGCCCACTTACCTGAGCATTTGTACCTCCTACCACTCTCCCACACTTACCTTCAGAGCCCATCTGGACCAGACTCTATTTAAAAACACCAGATGATTTGCTCCCTCTCTGCCTTTGCCTTGCACATCTTCGCCATTAAATTCTACCCATCTTTTCAACATCCATCTTCAATACTCCTTTATATTTACTAATAATCTATGGGCATGATATAGATACTCATATGTGAGCACTCCCTTTCTCAAACGCAATAGGATTTAATGTTTATCTTATGGCATGGCCATATTTTCCTTTACATTTCCCATATTTATGCATTTTCCCCATCATTAGATCTTAGGACAGATATTTGGTCCTACTTACATCTTTATTCTCTAGAGCACTCAGCAGACTACTTGGCACAGAGTAGGAACAAGATTAACATTTATTGAATTGATATTTTAGTCAAGTTTATGCATTCTCCCCCGGCATATGATCACATAATTTAAACTAGGAAAACAACTGTTAGTCATTAGTGACAAAATAGCATCTAAAGATAGCTTGATGGCAATAGAGTCAGTCCGTTTACAGAATAAATGGATGTTGTAGGGACAGGGAAGGTTCTAAACTGAGTATTCAGGTTCCAAAGGCAGAAATGATGGTTTCCTAAGATCCATGAACACGTTTATGTCTTCTTTTCCATATGACATTATTTTGCAAGTGAAAATATCTACATGAGGTCACATGTTCCACAGAGTACAGTGAGGATGCGTTCAGGATTTGGATCCTTTAGAAAGAACCACACTGTACTTATTTGGCATCATCTCTGGCAGTGACTAGAATCCCTGCTGTCTGCAGTTCTGCTGTGATTACTTGCATTTTTATGGGCTTACTAACAAGAACTACAAGGCACAATGGTATGATGAATTAGATTTTCCCAAAGCAACATATTATTAAGAAGGAAAATATCTCCAGGAAAGTATCGTTAATTGTCCTGGAACAATCCACCATAACAGATACCCTGAATAGCCCTAAAAATTCCCAAATCAGGATTTTGTTATTTGTTTATTGATTTTATCAAGAACTAGTGAAAGCATCTGACCATCCCGTAATGTAAGGAATTATCCTTTAAGATGGCACTTTCTATCAAGCTGAGGTAACAAAAGGACTGAGCAAAGGAAGAGGCCCCCTAAGAAGTCAGTGTCAGGATCCCTCCAGTATATAAGCCAAGGGTGGCTCTGGATCCATGCAATTCAACTTTGAGAGAGGATGCATTACTCTGACACTTGGATCCTTTCTCAGGTACTAAGGAGGAGGCTATAGGAGAGCAGCCTGGTTAGGATCAGGTACTTCTATGCCCAAGCTCACAGGTTTATCCAGCAATACATGCCCTGGGAAGGCCACCTAAGGTGAGCAGAATCTTATCTTCTCAAAGGTAATCGAGAAGCTTTGTTTCAGTAGAAACAAAATTTAAAAATTCATTAATTCAACAAGTATGAGTGAAACATAATTTGGAATATATTATCTCCATCAGTCATTTCTTCCTCATATGAATACAAACATAAAACTTGTAAACACACACAAAACAAACAAATACACAAACGATCCTCCCTAAATGTTACCAACCTGCATTAAAGAAACATTCCTCATTGGACTATCATTCCTCTGAGATATTATTATTCATTTATAATCTATCATTTCATAGAGTCAACACTGACTTAAAGATTCTCAAAGTGCTGTGCATGTCTGGACTTTGAAGACGATTCTGCCAAAGTCTCTAACTTCCTGCGTATGTCATACTCCTTTCCACACAGAAGAGGCTATCAATTTTATGTCTGTGCTAGAAGAGGAATCATAGGACATTTCACATATTAAATCACATCTATTTTAAGGAAAGGAGTACGGTAAACACATTTTCTCTATAAAGAATGCTATTTGTCATTTTTCTCATTAATCAAAGGTGATGTGTAACCTGCCAAAAAGCCCTATAGCATTTTCCTAATAATTATAGCTTCTAATCTGTATAACATGCTGCTTTGTTTTAGCAAAAATGACATTCTTAAAATCCATAAATACTGCGAGGTATAAAGAGGAAAAAAACTAACATGTACAATGGCTTCTAACCAGGGAAGAACAGAAAGAGAGAAAAGAGAAAAACAGGTAATGCTTTCAGCAGATGAGTGATGAAATCATGCACAAAATTCCAACTGATTATTTGGGAATGGCCAGGAAATGATTGTTATTAAAAAATAGTTTTAGCAGGACAATTATCTAGAAAAGGATCGCAACACATTGCATTGCCTTCAGCAGCCCCACAGAGCAGTGCGATACCTCCAGAAAGCAAAGTTCAGCCCAACAGTGTCCTCAGGGTACAACATGAGTGAAAGAGAGGGAGCACCCGTGCACATTTATATCCACTGTAGAACAATCCACCATCACCTATGGTGCCCAGTACCTCTCCTCGCCTGCACCCACAAATCCAGAATTAGATTCCACGTGTCCCCTCTGCAGCTAATTACATCCTCATTAAACCAAGCCCACTGCCCTGGAAGAGTAGCTGTCCTTGGTGACTGACTAACATTTAAGAACGCACACATGTGAAACTAAGACGAACATGAGGGCAGAGATGATTTATGTGAAGGGGCATTTAAAGAGGAATAAGTTACGTGAGGTTGAGAAAGCGTGCCCATGTAGAAATGGATGAGACATTGGCTGAAATACGGAATACTAGTTGTTGAAATGCTAGGTCAAATCAAGCAGAAATGTAATAGCTGTTATTTTACAATGGCCAAAGGGAACTTGCTAATTAGTATTTATCAAAAAAAGTTTTTGAGCGGCCAATCTTGGTCCTTTTTTTATGTAGAGTGTAAATGTTATGCATGGGATTGTCCTAATCTATTTGTTACTCTGGAATTGTCTTATACAACTAAAGACATTCTTTAAAGTGCTATTATTTGCAATTCAGAAATTGTATTTATGTTGAAATATTTATTACAAGGAAGTATGGCAGAAAGGCTTGTGAGTTACAGAACAATGTTGGAAGACTATGTGTCATCTGAAATTTTCTACAAAGTTTACTAAGACATTGGAGGGATAGTTATACCAGAAAAATAGAAGCAGTAATTTTCACACCTAAAATTAGAAACTAATGTTTTCTATGCAACATACAGCTACTCTGGGAGCAAAGGTATTTTTACAGGTCAAAGATCCTGGAAAATATACTGAAGTTACTATGCCAAAATCAAAGTGGCCAAGTATTAATAATGTTAGCTCTACTGTCTCCTTTTATATAAATGGAATTATTTTGAATCTAGAGCCCAGAAATAGACCTATACATATGTGTGCATTTGTTTCAACGAACAAAGTCATCTAAAGGGGAAAGGAATGACTGCTTATCCACATAGATATCCCTACCTAACACCATCATAAAATTAATATGAGATGGATCCTAAATCTAAATGTAAAAGCCACAACCGTAAAGCATCTAGAAGAAAACAGAGGAGATTACTTTATGATTTTGGATTATGCAGAGTTTTCTTTGACGGACTCTAGCAACAACTATAAAAAAGTAATAAATTTAAAATTTAAAACATCTGCTCATCAAAAGATGACATTAAGAAAATGAATTAACAACCTACAGACTGTCAGAAAATAGTCATAAAACATATACTGACAAAGTACTGGCAAGTAATCTATGTACCAAAGATTTTGGAAATACATATATCTTCCTTAATGAACCCAGTTTAAAAGTAAGCAAAATATTGGAACAGAGACATCACAAAAAGTGCATGATATTGTCAGTCATTAGGTAAAGACAAATGAGATACGACCGCACATCCAACAGAATTAAAGTGACAACTTTAGAGACTCCAGAACAACTGGCACTCTCATACACCGTTTGCTGGGAGTGTCCACTGGTACAGACTCTCTGGGAAAACCTCTCATCTTTGTTATAAAATTGAAATATGCAACTGTTCTTTGGACCAGCAATTCCACTGGTAGGTATTTATTCAAGAGAAATAACATCTGTCCAAATATGATTAATATAAAAACTGTGTAAAGCAGCTTTATTCATGATCATCAAAACCTGAAGACAGCCCAGGTATCCATGTTTAGGAGCACGGAATACTCCTCAGCAATAAAAAGGAATGAACTGATTCACACAACAACACAGATAAACCTAAAATATATTTTGCTGAGTGAAAAAATCTGATACCAAAGAGTACAGAGTGCATGACTATTTATATGAAGTGCTAGAACAGACAAAAATAATCTATGGTGGGGAAAATTCAGAAGAGCCATTGCCATGTCTGGGTAGAGGGCGGGGGACTGTCTGGGAAGGAACAGGAGAGCACCCTGGGGAAAGGTGACATTCTGTAGCTTGACTGCGTTTGGGTTATACAGGTGTATGCCTTTGCCAAAACTCACAGCATTTCATTGTATTTAAAACATATCTTCGGGCCAGCCCCGTGGCCAAGTGGTTAAGTTTGCGCGCTCTGCTTAGGCAGCCTGGGTTTTGGCCGGTTCGGATCCTGGGTGCAGGCATGGCATCACTCATCATGCTTCCAAGCCATGCTGAGGAAGCATCCCACAGAGCAGAACCAGAAGGACCTACAACTAGAATATACAACTATGTACTGGGCGGCTTTGGGGAGAAGAAATAGAAGAAGAAAAAAAAAAAAAGATTGCCAACAGATATTAGCTCAAGTGCCAATCCAGAAAAAAAACCCCAAACATATCCTAAAAAGGCAAACTATAAATAAGTATTGAACTCTACATAATGGTATCCATAATGAAGTATTTAGAGATGAAGTACACTCATGTCTCTAACTTATTTTAAAATGCACCAAAAACAAGGTGGATTAGGTAAGTGGATAGAGATGGATAGATGGATATTTGGTAATATGCACGTGCAGTAAAATGTTAGTTGCAGATTCCAGGCAATGTATACATGGATGTTCACTGTACAGTTCTTTCAACTTTTCTGTACATTTGAAGATTTTCAAAATAGAATTTTGAAAAAAGAAATCTAAAAGCTCAGGAACCATTGATCTATGTTACCAAGACTCAATTTTTATTCTTTGGTAAACTATTTTATCCCACCAAAGAAAAATATTCTTGCTCTCTACCCTCTTGTTCCCTCCATCACACAGCTTCCCATACTTTCATCTGTTTCATATCCAATCCCATTTCCTTTTTTCAAAGGGAAAGGAAGCAGTCTTAGTTTTCTGAAAGTAGATTAGGGGGCACATTACATTTTACATCAGCTATTCCAATAATTGTCACTTCAAAGTGCTGTTGTTTGGATCTTGTTTGTTCAGTTTCCCGTCTGTCTTGTAGCCTTGGTTTTCTAGTCAATTTGATTACAATTAATATTGTTTTAGTTGGTCCAGCTTCACCACATCAAAATAAGATAGAATGTAACTAACAATAGAAATTTCTATTCTAAACAAAGAAAACCAGTCACTTTAATGGTGTTATTATAGGTCCTCTTAATCCTAAAAACCAAATATCAGGTTTAGACTTGCATATTTGATTCATGAAAGCACTCAAACAGACCTCACACTGGGCATGAAGAGACTGACCCTTATTTCCACTCTCCTTGGAGTATTATAATATTTTTTTACTTAAAAAACAAAAGGACTAGCCTTACATCATTATCATTTGCATCACTGAATATCTACAATCGTTTCTCTTCTTAGAAATCCATTAAAATGGACCATTTCTGATGTCTAACTTGTCTTCTGCAATGTACTCCTACTGGAACAGGAGGAGCGTCAACATTAATGTAAGCTATTTCTATTTTAACCACGTAGTCTAGAATTCATAAGAAATAGTCATCTTTCACTGGAACAATACCTAGAACAAATCTGCATGTGGGAAGATAGGCGTTAAAGTTCTCTCTCTCTTCAAAAGATTCGTTTTTGTTTTGTATAATTATAGCTGATAAAACTGTGTGCTACTTTCTGGAGGTGCGCACATTTAGAAACTATGCGGTTCATTTCATTTGATATCCACTTCACTGTGGATGACCAAGTAAATGAGGTCATGAGACTCAGGGGGTGTGATAGGACTTGAACCCCTGCACATATGCAACAGAAGACTAAATGCTGCTCAGTGCTGCTCAGGATGGCAAGGACCGGGTCTTAGTTACATTGACAGCAAGTGACATGTAGACTTGAGAGCAAAAGTCTACTTCAATAGCTTTAATAATTTCAGTTAGAAGAAAAGCACACGTTAAAAAATGATACTAACAAGCCCAGCAGAAAAACAGAAGAAGCTATTTATAAATCAAGCCTCTAAACCAGGAATATAGAAACCCAATAAACCTCTTACATAATTTTTCAGTTTTTCAAAAGTGATTATGACAACATGCAGACATGAATCAAAAAAATAAGCTGAAAGATAAAAAGCATGCAATAACCCCAAAGAAACTGACATATATTTAATGAAAAAGAGTAGAAAAGACCATGTATAAAGATGAACGAGTGCGGTAATTTGCTTATCGAACAGGCAGAAGCAAAAAGTTATTGCAGCTTTCTAAGCATGGGAAACTAGACCAAGCGTGAAGGGGCAACCTCACAGTGTGAACAGCTAAATACAACATAGAGGTACCATCTCCTGGTACGCCGTGGAGTTCCTTAAAAGAGGCTTCAGAATTTAAAGAAAAAAAAGGTTTGAAGATTGTAAAACGGAGAAAGAGAGCAAGTGGGACACCATGATGACTATAAGGTGATGATTCTCTCCAGAACAAGGAGGTGTGGCTGAGAGCCTAAATGAGTTCCTCCTCAGGGTTTATAGAAGGAGATTAATTGCTCCCTACCATGAACTCTACAATGGGCAGGCTGGAAATGCTTCTTCATGGTGGTCAATACCAAGGCCTCCCTAACTAGACCAATGATGGTGTTAAATGTCCATCCATCATTTAGGGCAGAAAGGCAATCACTCAGGAGAGTTGAAAAGATGTGGGAAAAAGTCAGGGTGTTATTGATGAAAAGGCACAACTGTCTCAGTACAAGTAGTCACTGTGTTAAAGAATGGGTTGGTACTCATATTATTCTTATTTATTAAAAGGTTCTATAGAAAGACCAGGGGATTACAGTACAGTATATCATTTTCAATAGGATTCCCAAAAATCTGGTGAAGAATAGCCAGTTCGGGCAAAACCAGCCTGGCTTTTCAAAGAAGAGTAAAACTTTCTAACAAGAAGTAGAGTTCTTCATGAGTTAAGTTAATAAGGCTCTTCAACCATTCAATAAAATAGTCACTGAGTAACTCATATTGTTGGTAGTGTCAAGGTGCAAGGGATACAGCTATAAACAGGAGAGAAACTGCTCTCATGGACCTGACACTCTTGTAAGAGGAAACAGTTCACCTCAATCTCAATGAACTAACAAGATGATTTTAGCTAATGGTAAATGATACTGAAATTAAAAAAAAAAACATAAAAATGTGTTAGGAGGTAATCAAAGGAGATTCTTTAAAATAGATGACCAAGAAAAGTTCTCTGAGTGAGTGACATTGAAGTTGCTAACAGAATGATGAAAAGGTACCTCCCACTCAAGGGCCTGAGGGAAAGCATTCCAGGCAGAGGTGACTTGTGCACAGACCCCTGAGGAGGGAAGAAGCTTTTGAGTTGGAAGAACAGAGAGAAGGCCAGTTGTGATCAGAACATAGTGAGCAAAGGGATTCTTGGTAGAGGATTTATTCATTCAGCCATGGATGCCTCTGCCAGCACCACTATTCAAGTGCTTATACGGAGTGCTTGATTTGCCACAATGGGAACACACATGCCATTGTCAAAGAACTCTTTTTATGGTGAAGGAGGTGAAACAATGGGAAGTAGCTTCAAAGATTCCGCAGAGTTGATTCTATGTTGCATCACCTGGAAGCAGCCAACCTGACACGATGTGTGAAGGTTCTACTTAATGCTTAGTTAAGGGACCAGCTGGGCATGCCTAGGATGTTGTATATTCATTGAACCAATAACTGATACACAATGTTGTGTCAACAACCACTACAATAAAAAAATCTGGGAAACAAGAGGTCAAAATGGAATTGTCCCCTCTCACCATCACTCCTAGAGTCTGACTTGCAGACTCTAGTCTTAGTGTTGCTGATGAGAGGTCCTGGTTCCTGAGCTGGGACCCTAGGAACCAGGGGGATAGAGTAACAGTTCAACCGGACCTGAAGCCATGACCATTTCCTGGTCACTTAGCGCTCTGCTTGCAGTTAGATAAGCAGAAAAGTGTTGCTGCTACATAATGGTATCAAGAGTATATCTGGAACTCAGGATTCACTGGGGCATCTTTTGATGATTATGCATGGTGAAAACAGTGAATAAGCAACCATAAGTACATTAGCCTGGCAAGGGCTCAGACACTCAGTGATGGAGAGCTGAGTCACGCACCAACCAAGAAACCCATCAGCTGAAGAGTTGGCTGAGGGTGAAAGAAATCTAGAATGGGGATTCTGAAGATGGGAGTTGATGAATATTAACTATGGCCTCAACACAAGCACGAACAATGGGGACTATAGCTGGTTCTGCCACCTCTCCTATCTTAAATCATTGTTTTAGGGATTGCCAACAGGCCAGCCCCTTGAAAACAATCAGTGACAAAGTAAACCCAACATGGGGTCCAGGAGGAGCTGAGCAATGTAAGAGGTAGACTGCAGGAGATGCTATCTGTGCCCCATGCCATAGCGCCATGGTTCAATTTATCCCAGCTTAGCGGTGGTGGACAGCTCTTGGCACACTCCCAGCATCTTATCTCCAGAGCTCTCAGGGAGTTCCGTGTTTCAGGGCTTTTCCTGAAGCCATAGCCTGGATGGAAGCACAGCTCCAAGGTACCAAAATGCAGTCGTTAAACAACAGGGCATGCAGATTGGTAGAAAAATGCTCCAGCTTTCCAACCTTTGGAAGGACAATTCTATGAGGCATTCCCGGGGTTCCTCAGGTGCCCAATGAGATTGTGCCCCAAGTGAACACTGCACTTCAAGCTCAACTACCCACTCTGTATCAGCTTCCCTGTCTCACTTTCCCAGCTCCTCACTGTGCTTCCCTGCATTACCTCCTAAATGAACCATTTGGGAGACGACATCATAGGCTCTGCTTTCAGGGAAACCCAAGAAAGATAGTAACAGTCCCATGGGAAAAGCATGCATATATTAAACTGTATCAGGAACAAGAAGCTAAGCTAATGAGGTGGTCTACAGTGACATGTTAGGACATTAAAGAAAACGTGAAGCTAAGTTTTAGTGTTGTCAAATGCAAGATGCAGAATTTTGAGAATTTAAAAAAATTGCATATAACAAATGAATACTCCAAAATATCTATTGCGATCAAGGGAAGGGATCTGAATGCATCCATAGATTGTTTCCTGAGGAAACAGTTCCTACTGAACTACTTCAATCATAGCAAGTAACAAAATTGTAGGAATTATTAAGAGCGTTTTGGATATACAATGGAAAAAATTAACCCGCTCTTATACGACACCTTAGAGTGTTGGCATCTGCAAAATTTCTGTCAGTTGTTATGCAAATGGCCATTATTGTGTAAATGGAGCTAGAAACTTGAATTTGAATCTTTTGACTTGTGCTTTCTGTTTGACATTGGGAAGAACTTTATGCCTGGCTTTCCTTGATCAGAAAAAAGGGAATATTAGAAGAGTACCTTCATCATAGTAAATGCTATTTAAGTGTTTGCTATTGTTTTTATTATTGACTGGAAAACACCATGGAATATCTAATGGAATTAGCAAATGATTAGGAATTGTAACTGAAGGAAAATCAGAGATCTGGCCAGTTGACATACAAGGATGGTAGGAATAGAGGGAAGAAATTAATTTCCAAAAAATAATCAGCATCCTGGGATAAAGCAAGTTTTAGCTTATTTACCAATGCCAAAATACAAAGATACAAGGGTACTTTTTTCAAAATGAGTAAATTTGGGACAAATAAGATGAAGAACTTCACGTAGTAGTGAGAAATGTGTGGAATCCATTGCTCCTAAGAGGTGACAGGGATTTAACCAGTGTTTGTACAAATTTGGGGAAAGGAAGTTATAGAATGCTACAACAGGAATGAGATTACCAAGACTTTGAGGTTGGCAAAGGGTCTTAATGAGGCAGTCACCAATGACGTTCCTTGTTGATTCTGCTCATTGCCTTATTTAATGTTTCACGACCTTGCTGTGAATACTTGCATGAGGTACAGAATGTATTTAAAGTAAGAGCATTAATAATAGTTTTTCATTTCAGATAGAAGGATCATTAAATAAAAAATTCATTCTTTTGCTAATTCAAATGACATTTGTTGAGATGTGCTCAAAAATGAAAGGATGTGTTTGAAGACAAAATTGCTTGAAGGTTAGTGGTAACCTGCCTTTGCTATTAGTGAAATTCAAGAGCCATTATGGGGAGTAGAAGTAAAATTATAATATCAATCAGAAAATAAATATTTTCAGCAGAACTAACAGAATAAAGTTGCACATCATTAGAAGACAAATTTCTTTCCCTCCCTATCTCTGAGAAATCATGTATTTTGACTTTAAAAATAGCTGTATAAACTATTAAGTCTTTTTAGTAGCAAGTAATAATGCTTTATCATAGGTACAGGCTTAGAAAATGATTAGGTACATTTAAAGTTGAGTATTTCTACAAAATCCAAGACAGTCTACTGCCTTATTTTTTTTCAAATTTTTTTTTCTGACTGGTGACCCATCACTAATAACTAGATTAATAAATTTTGAGTTTACATTGGCTACTTGAAAATTTACTTGTAATCTTAATTGCATTATGTATAGAACTTGTCCATGGTTTAAAAATCCAAGGGGAACTATGACTTTTGCAAGGTAAACCCAGGCATTTCATCCATCATTCTAATCTGTTTTACAAAAAAGATCGAAGCAGTATTTGGGGAACAAAACGGATGACAGAAAAATAGCAGAAGTATGTCAATAAAAGTGATATTTCAGAGATCCAGGAGACTAGCAGATAATATGAACATTATCACTTCATCTCTTTAGATATTACATTATCACTATTCATGTTATTATGGATGATATGAATCTTAGGTACTCATTGTACGCTGATAAGTAGCACAAGGAACTGATGTTTGTGGTCAGATTCTGTAATGCAGCGAAAACTAGAAGTCCATGTACCAGCCCCTGTAAGAAGGAAATGGAAAATACTAGCAAAAGTATATATGTGCACTGATGGGCAGGCTATAAAAAAAGGAACCAAAACAAAACCAAATTAAAAAGCTCATTCACACCCATTATTCTGACATGTATTTCTATTTTCTTGGAAGATTCTTTTCTGACCATCCAGCTTCCTCAGTTCTGTAGCCTACTGTTCTAGCAAGAAGGTACGTGAGGGTACAGAACACCCAAATGTTGGAAAGATGGGGTTCCTTGATAACAGGATTGAGGCAGAAAAGTTGTCATATTTCCTCGTTTTGGTTTCCATTTTTGTTTGGGTTTTTTTTTGGTTAGGATTTTCTTGTTATTGTTGTCGTTTATTTGTTTTTATTGTTTTGACTTGTTCTCTGAGGAGTCTGGGATTCAAAGAAGGCAAGCATTCTTTCCAAGCGAGGGTCTTCCCTTTAAAGGTCTTGCCTTTGAGACTGAGTGAGACCCCAGGGGAAACGACTCTGGCCTTGGACAATGAGGAAGAGACTGAAAAGGAGGGCTCTTTGCAAGAGCACTTGATGCAAAGTTGCAACAAACCAGCAGCTGCAGTTGCCACCGTTCTATCCTCAGCTTCACGATGTTTCCCTTGGCCAAAAATGCATTAAGTTGTTTCTCAGGTTGAAGCATTCAGCAAACGGTGGCAAGGCAGACCCACCAGAAATGGACACCTGATTTCCATGACAAATATGGTAATGCTGTATTAGCCAGTGGGGCCACTCTTTGTGTTGCTGTGAGAGCATGTACAGCAACATAAACTGGAATAGAATGGAACCTGCCCTCTGCTGGCAGAGTCACCCAAAGTGATGGAGAGATCAGTAATCATCCCAGGTGGTGTAACACTGAATTGTTTCAAAACCAACTCATAATTGATGTCAAGTGAAAGCACTGTGTACACAGTAAAATACGACATGATTGAAGAACAAAGTACCTTTGAAACCTTTGGAAAAAAAGAGGCTGAAAGGGAAGGATCACTTATTTATCTCTCCATGGCTCTCATAATACCTAAAGTATTATACTTTTCATAATTATGTTTCTCTGATGAGTTTAAGGAACCACTTTAGCCAGTGGCTTAAGTTTGACAAAAAGATATTTAGATGCTCAAAAGTAAGATTTTATGAATTTTGGACTTTGGTATTCAGAAATATTTCCTTATTTTCAAGCTAATAATAAATATGCCTACCTGCCACCTGTAAAATTATTACAAAAGGATGAACACATGAATGAAGGAATAACTAGATAGATAAACAGAATTAAATTTTTAAAAAAATCTTCTTTCCATTTTGTTGATCTGATAATTCAGAATTTGGTAAAACCTCACTTGCCCAAATTCTACAGTATCTAAATTTAAATTTACAGATGAGAAAGAATAGTGGCTTCAGAGTCAAAAACCTAGGACCAAGGCCCAGTTTTGCCTTGTTTTTTTTTTAGCTAAAGGACTTTGTGTAAATCATTTAATATTTCTGAGCTTCGATTTCTTCATCTATTTAATGAAACAGACCAGTTGACTTCTTAGTTCTCATTTTGTTTCAATATTTTAAAATTATAAACCATTAGGAAAGTCACTACTAACTTTTTTTCAATCAACTGGTTCAAGTTTCTGTGGTTTATAAGGTGATATCAAAAACATTTTAAGGTTTTGTTGTTGTTGTTTTGGGTTTTTTGGTGAGGAAGACTGGCCCTCAGGTAACATGTCTTGCCAATCTTCTTTTTGCTTGAGGAAGATTGTCCCTGATCTAACATCTGTGCCAATCTTCCTCTATTTTGCGTGTGGGATGCTGCCACAGCACGGCTTGATGAGCAGTGTGTATGTCAGCACTCATGATCTTAATCTGCGAAGCCCAGGCCACTGAAGTGGAGTGTACGAACTTAACCACTACACAACTGAGTTGGCCCCCTAAAGTATTTTTAATATTTCAAAAAAAATCACCTCTTTACATAAAGAAGAAAAGGCACAAGACTCCTGAAATATTCACGCACAATCTGTAAGTGTTTCTACATTCTCTGATTTTCTTCTGTTTAACTATATCACAGATGTGGTATGGCTGATGAGCATGGCCCTGCTAGATTAAAGATACACAGTGACATTCTGGAATAGGGGTTGGGCTAATATTTTTAATTTTTAATCCCTTCTCTAGACTGTAATTGTTCATAGATATTAGGCCTTAAGACATATCCCAATTTCAATGACCCAGTTGTTACATCTGCATTTGCTTCCAAAAAAGTGGAATTTCTGTGAAATTCCTACTAACTATTCCTTTCGATTTGCCATTTTTCATTAGGTAAAAGGTTCCAGCAGCTTCACCATTGTTACAACATTTCCTTGCATCCAGGAGGAGGTGGGGAACAAGAAATATAATACAGGTGGGTATGCCATTCTGATACTAGAGCGCAGTTAAATGTGATGGGTGAGGAAAGCAAGTATCCAACAGAATGTCCTCGAGAAGGAAAATGATGTTATCGCATGACTGCCCGCCTCATTACAAAGTGGAATTCACCACTGCACATTTCTCTGTGAGCCTTCAGCTTCTGCTGTTCAGGAAAGCAACTCCCTAGGTTTCCTATAGCAGCTGCTATCAGGAATCTATCAAATATTTTCCTTCTACTTTTACCTCTCTCAGTCTCTGTTTCCATGTTCTTCTGAGGCAATTGCAAAAGAGGGATGAAAGATTGTGCCTCCTAATTCTTTCATTAGTTATTTATTTATATCTGCTGTGGGAAAGGAGATTATGGAAAATGTGAGAGCAATTCACACATCAATGTTTTAAGACCCTATGTACAAATGGAGCTGCTGCAGAAAAGCATCTTCCCATAGGCACTAATTAGAAAGCAATAAGTTCACTTGGGCAGCAGTTTTCTCCTATTTCTTTTCCTCTCTACCTGACCTGTTCTTTTTCACTTTAATTTGAACATTATCCGCGTCCAAAACCAAACAAATAAAAAAATACAGTAAAGGAAGGCAGAGAATAATATTAACTAACAATTTGGAAAGATTATTTTTCCCCAATAAAACATGCTGCATTCCTGGAAAACATTGAAGCACAGCAGGTTCCACATCCCTGAAATATTAGATAATGGGTATTTGTGAGGACAGACTACTGGAATCTATGACAAATTAGCTTGGCCTCTAACTCCACGGTCGTTATGAAGCATTTCTAGATGTTGGTCATGATTAAAGCTGAAAATGATTTTAGTGACACTACTTCTGTGTTTATCACATGACCTTAGTTCAGGGCCACAAAGAAGGAACAAAAATACACATGAGACAATCTGGGGTGCAGAATGCTTTAGAATATAAGAACTCTGAATGGTGGCTATGTGTTTAATTTAGATAAAATTTAGCACAGAATTCATGTTCAATATATTTAATAGGGAAGGTAAAAGAATAGTCATTATAAGGATATACATAAGAAAATAACATTATTAATTCATCTATTCAACTAATAAATTATTGAACATCTACTATGAAAGAGTCTGTGCTAGATACTGGAGGATTGAAAAATGTATTAAGTAGTTTCAGCAAGAGTTTACAATGTCATGATCACAAGGCAGATAGACAATAAGTCTGTATAGTTATGATAACCCCTTGAAGATCTGGATCTGGGAATGTACACACCAGTGCTATGCACCACAAAAGAAATACCTCCAAAGACTACGTTACAAAAACGGTATATACCATGGACAAGGAGGAAAACCAAACAGGGCTGTGAAGAAGCTCAGAGGAGGAGGATGGAAGAAACAGGATGACCCAGGCTAAGATTTATCAACCCTAATGCAATTTTCAGAGCAAAACGCCCTGGGAGACAGCAGTCCACTGGGAAAAATGTCACTGCAAAACCAACCTAGACTAGTGATTCTTAACTAGAGGCTACAATATACTGTAAGATTTAAGAGTGTGAGTACAGAGGTTTGTGACTGCCTGAGTGGTTCAAATTCTGCTTTTCTTACTATCTAGCAGATGGAATGGCCTTGAGCAAGTACCTCTCTGTGCTTCAGACTTCTCATCTGTAAACCAGGGAAAATCATTGTGTCTTGAAGGATTAAAGGAAAAATTTAATATATGCAAAGCTGAGAAACATGTCTGGTGTTAGGTAAGAGAGCAGTACCTTGTAGCTTTTTCCCTACTCTTCCACACACACTATGTCAGCTTTCCTGAGCATCCTCTCTAGTGCTCCTTACCTATTATTCTCTATCCCAGCCAGATGTTTCCTTCATGATCACAATAACCTTTGTTATTCCCACTTGACACACTGTTTCATCATTTTACCTATTTGTGTACCTGCTTCTTTTGTATTTGTCTTCCTCAAAATATAAGCCCTATGAGTATATGGATACATCTATATTTTGGGTATGAAACATAGAAGACGTTCAATAAAAATTTGTTAAATTGTTACTACTGATGATGATGCTGATAGCTTGCCACTACATAGCACTTTCTTTGTGCTGGCCAGTGTTCTATGCATTTAAATATAGTAGTATTCTTAATTCTCACAGCAATTCCAGGAGGCCTGCTTCAGAGGTAGGTACCGTTACTGTCTCCATTTTACAGATAAGGACATTGAAGCACAGAGAGGTTAGAAAACTTAGAAAAAGTCGCACAGTATGTAGCAGAACTGAGCGGTAAAACCTGCAGTCTGGCTCTCAAAATCGATATTCTTGGTCATTAAGCCACCCGGCTCTAAATGCTTAAATGAGGGGTATGAACAGGGAGCTGCCCGGGGGTGGGTGGCCAGCTAGAGGGCAGAAATGACCCCCAAGCCAACCAGAGATGGGACACGGGACAGATATAAAGAAACAAGAGGAGCATCCTGCACTTTACAATCTTTCTAGAACCCCAGTGGCTGAAGCTACCTCATCTCTAACTGAAAATAAATTCTCTGTGTTTGCATATATCCTGTGAATGGCCTGTCAATTACCTGAGTCTTGCTCCTTCATCCAGTAAAGCTGGGTGGGTCCAATGCCCAGAGTTTGGACATAGATTGACTGAGTGTGAGTTGTGGTTCTTACTAGCAGTTCAACTCTAGGCAAGTTATTGATTCTCTTTGCTCCTCAATCTCCTCACTTGCAAAATGAGGGTTATAAAGTGCCTACTTCATAGGTGTGTGGTGAGAAGTAAATGAGTTAATACAGAGAACAGTGCCTGGGACTAATGCAGCTCTGACAATTATCCATCTGAATTCACTGGTGCTTTGGTCTAGTCTGTTATCATTGACAGGTTTCTAGCCAAAAGTGACAGGTTTCTATACTTGGAAATTAATCCATGTCAGTACTCAGAAGCAGAAACACTGAAGGAGCAAAAATAAAGTGGATACCCACCAGCGAACGGATGCTGGAGGTTTAATCCATCAGGGGCATTTAAATGCAGAGTCAAAGGTATGGCCAGGGCTTTGATCCCCAGCATAACTGTCAAGTCCGAAGAGTAAGAAAGACGGCATCATGAGCATGCAAAGCTCAGCGACACCAGGGACTGAGCAGGAGAACAATGGAAACAGATGAGGAGTGAGCTATATGGTCTAGGCACAGCAGACGCCCAAGGTGTGGATTGATTTGAAGACGGTGGCTTATTTCTCCTTCCTGAGTGCCTGGCACTTGCCATTGTCTCTGATGATCAAAACAGGAAATTGGCCCTCCTCCTGCATCATGCATTCCAGACTCTCCTCTCTGTTAATTCCAAGCCCTGTAGCTCCCAGGATCTTATAAAATTCACCTCTATCAGCTCGTGCACAGGATTTTCCACAAGCATTGCTCCTAAAACTCAAACTCTCTTATCCTGTGCCTGTAATCTTGCTGTCTACATCTCCATCAACCTCTACATCCGACCATAACGCCTAGGAGAAGAGCTAAGATCAACAAATTTTGCAACCACGGTTAATGTTAGATACTTCACTGTTTTTAACAACAAAGATTTGAAGTGGCAACTCCATAAAGACTGATAAAGCCTTCTGTGGTGGTGACTTTAAGTATCAGTGGGCAGCCACATGTTTAGTGGGTCCTTGACATTTTGAGGAAGCTATTTTGATGTAACCTTTTTTTTTTTTAATAGAAAGGACAATCTGACTAAATTGTTTTGACACGGCCTTGGGGAGAGTCTGGCCTGCAAGCACTGTTTTCTTATTACCAAGTAATGTGTGAATTTGATGTTCTCATCTCTTCCCTCATCCACATATTAGACTAATCAAAGAGGGAAGGAGGAGGGGCGGGGTGGTGAGCCCTCTGGGGATAAACTGCTTGGGTTCAGATTCTGGCTCTGCCTCTGTCTAGCTGTGACCTTGGGGAAGTTAATTTCCTCCTCTATAAAATTGAAATGCAATATTACCTTTTAGGGTTGTTGTGAGCAATAAATGAGATAATGGGTGCTTGGCCAGGGTAAACGCCCACTAAGTGTCAGTTATTCTCATCAGCATTAGCTATTCTCATCATCATCATCCACCAGATGGAGTCCACCGTACTCAGTACTTGCAAATAAACCATGTGTATAGATTTTTGTTATCAGTTTTCAAGCACACCATGTATCCTGCTCTACGCATAACCTTTATAATTTATAGCAAATGTTATTGAGGGAGAGGGCAGTGAGAAATAAAATATAATGAGCAATCATTGGACAAATAAATCACATTCACTTTTTAAGTACATTTTGCATGCGGTTTAAAGGTAGAAATACTGAAGTGATATGATTTAAAATATACTTGAGAGAGGTGATGGGAAACCCAAAGACATGCTTTTCTTTTAAGGAATACTTTCACACGTGGAAAATCTGTATCTTCGTGTTTACTGATGCAGAACTGCTTTACACTTTGACCTCTTCCCATCGGCATACAGAAAACATTTACCCACAGGTATTAAATATTGACTCAGCTGAATCACAAGCCCCTGCCCTCCCTTCCATCCACACAAACTTACGCACCCATGAGCATCTCACCATTGGGTATGAGTGTGCCCACCAATAGGAATTTGTTCTTAAAATCCATGGATTCAATGTTCTATTTCACTTAACCTGCATTTTCCCCTTTCTAGATGCCTTAACTCTGGAGTTAAAATACAGTTCTTCCCATATTTGAAACACACGGTGTTCTAAAGGTCTCAGACTTCTCAGGTTAGCAGGCTTTATCTCATCATGTACCCAGATCGCTATTAGTTTTGGCTTCACGTCAGACTTCTAATCAATTCCATACTCTTGTTCAAGTCGTGTTTCTTATTTTTCTCCTCTAGTCAGGTGTTCCCTCCCTTGTTCTTTGTTCTTGTTCATTTCACACACAACTGGTCCCATTCATATGAAACACATCCTTGTCCAATCTGTTGTGTTTTACAAGTGAATCTTCCCAACAGAAAGCCATTGTGTCCTTCCACGTTCAGAAATCCAACTGCAGGCACATGAAGCTAAACTAAAGGCTAATCATTTGTCTAATATTGTGAACCAAACTGTGATAGAGTTGCAGATGTGTGGAGAGTGTTTAGGTAACTCAGAAATTATGTGACCCCTTGAGGTACATTTCTCCACCCTGTGAGGCTCTAAGATCTCAACTGAAGAGACGAGAGAGACTTCACAGGAAGTTGATTTCAAACTCAATTATTCTTTAGCCCGAGAATGTTTGAATCAGACTTACAGTTGCAGGGAACAGAAACTCCCTCTGGCCATCTTACATGTCATGTGGAATATCCCCTCGGTGCAATGGTAGCCTCCTAGTCTACCTCCAGGCAAGCTGTCCCAGAGGTCACAGAGCAGAAAGACTGTCAGACCAGATGAAAGTCAATAGATCAATATAGAAATGTTTAAATAAAAATCATTATAGCAGAATGTAGAATATTATGCAACTGTAAAAAATAAAAATAATACAGAACTACAAAACTTAACTTTGAGAGAATTACTATAAATTATTGTCAAATGAGAGAAACAAATCTAGAAAAAAAATCTGTATCTGTGTATGAGTGTAAATACATCTCAAAGATCCCAGTAAGGATGGTCACTAAAATGTTAGCAATGGTTATCTCAGTGGTTTCGGCCTCATACTTTTTTCATAGCCTTCAAGTGTTACATAATGAAAATGCATTATTTACACAGTAAAGATTATAAAGCTATTTCATTATTAAAAGGCACTGGTGTAACTATATCTTATTTTTCTCATTAAAAAATATACTTTCAAAATAACTTATTGCTCCCATCAGCTGCTAGTCAAAGAAGAAAGAAAAATTGCTTAATGCCCATCATTGAAAGGAATTTTAATATAATTTAGAAAAATTGAAAGTAAGGCACATTCTCTCTGTGCCTTCCAACGACTCCAAGACTATAACAGACGACAGAAGTTTGGCTGTACATTTAATAAAGAAAACAAATTAAAGGAGAGCTTTGCACTGGGACTTTTGAATCTCAGTGGCAGCTGCCAAATTAAAAAAATAAGTAAAGTGCCATAGATCAAGCTGTAGCAGCACCCCCATGAACCAGGCGGGCTCCACAGGCCGAAGCCACATCAGTGCTGCGATGCTGGGGGTGCCCTTCATTTCTCTTTGAATGTGACCGGGCCTCTTGAATGAGAACACTAGGTGGCATGCCTGCCAAGCTCTGAAAGGCCATTAGGCACCAGGAAGAAAGGCCATTATGATTCTATTTGGAGATCACATTTTCCCCTCCTAGGCTAAGACGACCTTCTCTAACATAGGCACAGGCTCTGAGTCTCTTTACCGAGAAGATCAAAAAGTTTCTCTGAGGGCACTGGGTGGGAAGGATTCTTGGACATAGAGCAGCTACGTCATACAGGTGCCTGGGAAAGAACACACAATCCAATTCTCCTTGTGGGTCATCTGCAAAATGCTAATTGTGAATTCTCAAACCTTCATAAAAAGAATTCTATTTCTGATAAACCAATTTTAGTAGATGGGTCTCTCCTGGCATGCTTGATTCTCTGGGAAAGATTATGACTGGCCTACCTCTTAAAGTAGTCCCCCTTGTGTGTCTGGGGGTGCTTGCTCAAGCAATCTTAGACCTCATTCTGGGGAACCTCTGAGTCTGGCAGGCCAAGATTTGGGTGAGCTGCCATCACTGGCAGATGCTTCCTGTGGGCTGAGCAGGCACAACCAAGCGGCTTCCTTGAAGTTGGAAGTACCACATCCCTCAAATTCCTACTAGCGACCTACTTGCTTGAAGACTAAATTTGACCATTTATAATCAGTAGGATACTGTCATATTCTGCAAAGTATTGCATGCAGATATGGCTGTATGTTCAAAAGGACCTATATAATTCTTCAATAATCAGCTTTACGAAAGAAGAAATGAGTGATCATTCAGGTTTTCTTGTCTAGCTGGGGTCAAAGCCTCAGCCTTTGATTGTGGAGCATTTTATCTGGGTGTTTAGTTTCATGGAGTTGCATAATCTCTTCCTCTTCCGTCTTAAGTGCATTTTGAAAACTGGGCCTGTAGTTCAGTGGTGCCCAACCGAATGCCATATATTTTCTATCTGAACCTATAGTCTTGGCTAGCCAGACTGTTTAGCAACCTAGCCCAACATTTTTTTCATCTTTAGTCTTTAGCCCAAACTATGCCCTACCCACCTCAGGACACCCCACCATGTAGATCTGCGCCATGACAGAAGGAGCCCAAGGTCTCCACCTGGCTTTAGACACCACAGTTTGGACTGGTGGCTCTCCTGATCACAGAGCTGCCCAGAAGCTGCTGCGTTTCCTCAGACCCCAGCCGGAAGGTTCTTCGCCTCCAGCCTGCTGTTGAGCCCCTGTCTGCTCTAGTGCAGCTCCCAGCCCTCTGATCACAGGTAGAAATGTCCTTGCCAAACAAAACCACTATTGGTGATAGAAGTCAGAAGAGTGGGTACCCTAGGTGATGTAAATAATTGAGTAGGAGGGGGCGCAAAATAATCTTCTGGAAAAGGTCTAAAAACTCTATCTAGATGAGGGTTATGCAAGCATATAAGTAAAATTGTCATCGAGCTGTACTTGGAAGACTTCTGCCTCTTACTGTATGTAAACAACCACCAAGGAAAGTGTCACCTGACAAGGTCTCTCATTAGTTGTCCATTTGGCTCATCTCTAGGGTTGCCTTTGACTCAATTTCCTGATTGGATGTGAGCATGAAGCAGAAAGCTCTGGCTCCTTCACAGAGCCCTTGAACCTTGTAAACAAAGTCAATGTAGCAAATAGAAAAAGTCTGAACTAGTGGGACTGACAGATTTGATTTATTTTTTGTTCTGCCTTCTTTTTCTGGGGGGTAGGATAATTTCAGGAAGGAGACAGTACTCTTTGTCGTCCTCTTGCTGTGTGTGTGCGTGTGTTGAGCAAAGCCTATTTCCTAGAAACCTATATGGGAAGCCACAGCTAGAAGCCTTTGTGATAGATGTGAAATTCATTGCAAAGGCATATTTGAAGTGGTTTTTCTTTACTGTGATTCTCTTTGAATTTGAAGCTGTATTGAGAAAGTGACAAGGAGAAAAGGATTTGTTACTATGATCAGCATGCTCTCCCCAAATAAATATTTTCACTTTGTTGAAAGTTATCAGAGGTCTTGAAGATACTACAAACATATAGTCACTTGTACCACGAACTTTCTTTAAATCCCACCAAATAGAATGGCCAGCCCAATATAGGTCTGAGAAAAGAGCTGTACATTGTGATAATCTGATGGTCCCAAAAGAGTATTTTTTCCTCCTTTTTCATCTTTTCCCCTTCCCCATACTGACCGAATGATATGTGGTCTTTGTAATTTGTTCCAATCAACTAGTTTTCGAAACTTCACTGCAGGAAACTAACTCAACTAACATATTAGTAGCCTAACTAACTTTCAAGTTACCTTTTTGAGGTGAAAAAGCGAGTATATTACGCAACAAAGAATGTTGGACTCCCCATATCTCAATGAGTCAATTCGTTCATTCATTCCACATATATTAACTAAGTCCCTAGGAAGTGCATAATCACCTCAACAAAAGCACAGAAGATAGAGACCAAAGAGGACATCAGATAACAAGTAAAATTAAAGCAAATTAATTCTAGTTTAGACTATATAGACATCATTTTCAGATGAAAATGTAAGTTTAAACAAACAAATCACTTCAACCACCTGGAAGCTTATTTATTTACACTGTATTTGATTCAAGATGGAATATAAAGGAGCCCATAACAATACACCCAAGAGAGGGTATCTGTGGGGGTGGGGAGCTGACAAAGGGAAACAAGAGTGAAAATTTGAATAAGAGCTGGTGGGGACATTCCTATACCAGGTCAAGTTGCCAAGTTTTATATGCTCGCCAGAGGCAGAGCGCACTCTTGTTCCTGAGCTTTCAAGCAAGCAGAGAGAAGGAGAAAATGGGATTGGCTACATAAAACACACAAACCGTTTGTTTAGTTTATTACTATTTCTGATACTGAAACTAAAGAACGATTCTCATAAATCCTAATAAGTGGTCGCTTCGCAGTGTTTTGAGCAACACCTCCAGGCAAGCTGGGTAAGCAGAGTGGACACACCATCTCTGAATCACACACAGGCTCTGCCACAGATAATATACTTTCACACATAGTACATGTTAAATATTTCTTGAATTAAATGAGACAAAGGAAGTTAAGCAGAAAGTGGAGAAACAAATAGATAAATATTAAACAGAGGGTCAAGCTCAGACCAATGTTGATGTGTGTTGTGAACAAACCACAAATCCCATCTGGTGCACCTGAAAGACATAAAAATAATAGAAATAATAATAATAGAAACAGAGGAATGGGAGAAGAAACTGAGAATCACTGATCAATCACTAGGTATCGGGCCCTCAGCAAATTGGCTTACGTGCATTTTCGTTTTTTATCCCAGCGCTGTTTTGCAGACTCCAACTATCCATGGCCCAGGAGAGAGGAGCACAGACACACTGAGCTTTAGATACAGGAGAGCTGCTAAATAATGCAGCCAACGGCCCTCATTTTAAAGATGAGATTGGTTATGTTGTTATCAAGAACAAAAAATAAATCCTCAATTCAACAACAAGTCAGATATTAGCGAGGCGTTATTCCTAGAATATGCATCAACAGGATATCAGTAGTCTGAGTTCCTGCCTTATCTCCTCTTGTGTTTTGGAAATCTCACAAATGATATGTGTGTAAAGAAAAGAATTACATACAAAATGAGTTCTCTTTACACATTTACTCTGCATTCCCAGTTTCCACCCTGGAGAAGAACAGCGTTGGTGGGGTTATTTGCTGTGCTCGTGGTATACTGGTTCTCTATTTGGTTGTTGCAAATACACTAAATTGTAGTCATTAAACACAGATGTTGCTTGGAGTTCAAATATCACGCTTAAAATCATGACTCCATCTGCATTTACAGCTAGAATGGGGATAAACTTGATGAGAAATGCTATCTTCAGAGATGTCCAATATAACCTTATAAAATAGAAGTGAAATGTTACTTTATTGGTAGCTGGGATCTGAGTCTGAGTATAAACAGTGTCTGCCTAGTTCAGTCATGCCAGCGAGGCCCGTCTGGAGGACTGGAGGGGTTGATTTAGCAAAAGCCTACTTGCAAGAAAGAGTGAAGGGTCACCTGAGAAAGAGCTCCTCTTAAGTGAGGAGGGCGTCCTGGCACCAAGCATGAGCCAAATACAACCCTTGAGTTGGAAAGATGGATGGCAAGTTATTACCCCCTCAGCCAGCTGTCATGGTTTATACTGGCATTCCAGCAAGAATCTGCAAGGAGCACCAAAGGTGTTTCTTTTTCTCACTAAAATACATATTTGAAGCTCAGAAGAGTGCATCTTAGGACAAATGCCAAAGAATGTACCAGATCTCAAGAACCAACTGCTTACTTTGCATCTCAACCCTATGTCTGAAAGGCAACTGAAATTCAAAATGTCCAAAACTGGTCCAGCCCCATGGTGCGGTGGTTAAGTTCCTGTGCTCCACTTTGGCAGCCCAGGGTTCACAGGTTCAGATCCCAGGTGCAGACCTAGTACTGCTTGTGAAGCCACTCTGTGGTGGCGTCCCACATAAAATAGAGGAAAATTGGAAGAGATGTTAGCTCAGGGACAATCATCCTCAAGCAAAATGTCCAAAGCCATACGTGATGATCGTTTACTCCGTGTCTTAATGAATGACATCAATCTCAATCTGGTTTCCCAAACCACCTTTGTAGTTTCTATAGCAAAACTATATCTCTGCCACTATTCTATTCCTTTCTCTTCTTCCTCATTCTATGAAGTCCCTGTCTTTCTTAGTTTCTTGAATATTCCATGCTCAGGGTCACGGCTTGTGATGCTTCTGTCAGGAAAGCTCTGCCAACACCTCCATTGCCCAGCAAGATTTTGGCCATTTTCTCAAATATGGCAGGCTCTGCCAGGGTGGACAGCATCACCTGCAACTGCACATACCCTTAGGGAGCTGAAGCAAAGTCCCTGCTGTAGCCCTATGGAGCCCCTTTGTATCTGTTAAGGTTCTGAATTGCTGGCTAATTAAATTAGTAGTCTATAGTGCATATGTGTGCCAGCTATCTTCTCTCTATTGTTCTAGATCTACTCACTATGCTTCTCCATATTGCCATCTGCCTAGAGAGCTCACTACCCACAAGAGGTGGTGAGAGGTTACAGTTCTATGAGATTTTGGGTGTTGCCCATTGGCCTCTTGACATGTGAGGTGTAAGAGTTCCAGCATCCTCCTCCCAAGGCAGCTGTGGGGAAGCCTGTCTATGAAGGAGTCCCACTGTTGTGCTATCAAAACTTCCCAAGTGTGAGCAGCCTCCCCTCTTTCGGGAGCCTTTAAAAGCACAAGTGCCTTGGACCTCTTCTATAGGGTCACATACAGTGTTGGTGTTTTCATCAAGGTGAATCCCAATAATTGTTCCATAATCATAACTACACTAATTACAATCCAAAAAGTATTTGTGTCTTAAATTTAATTCACAATCGAATAATCATTGTATTGTTTGAAACACTCAAAGTCAGGGTTTGTGAAAACTACTTTTCACCTACTTCTAAAGCCCATTATTACTAAGTCATTCCTGCCAACTTTTACAATATATCTGACAAGTTACCATTGGCACTTTTCTGCTGACTTCAAAGAATGATTATAAAATGGATTTCTATAAACGCATGAGTACTGGGTAACATACATCTGCATTTCATTAACAAAATTGTATTTTCCACAACTATGTGGCCTCAAGTAGATCAGATTTCCTGGCCAGCAACACTGCCCTACAATTGGCTCTTAAATGTGGGGGCACACTGTTTTCTCACATTGAGAATTATATGCACTAGGAAGGTGGCTGCTACCCAGATGGGGAAAACACAGGAGATGGAGAATTATGAAGATCCTAAAGAGAAAGGTATGGCTTTGGGGGCAGAGGTTGGGGGCGGGGGGACCAGAACCTGGTCTACAGCCAAAAGTGATCTGAGAGATAGTTCCTATGGACACATAACCCACACAGGCCATACAGAGCTAGCTCACGTCTGGCAAAGAATCTTCTGACCCAGTGTCCTCACTGAATCCCTTTGGGGATGTCCCTAAACCCTGATGGATGGCAGCCTATGAAACACATTCCTCTGTGCAAGAAATTTGCTTCTTTTCCTGCCTCAATATGGGATGGGAGAGACTATAAGCCTCTCTGTCTTATAAAAACCAAGGATTTCTGGTTCCAAATTTTCACATGCCAAAGTACACATACTTGAAGGAATGCAACATGGTGAGGAAATAGTAAACTGTGAAGCAAGCAACCTTGGTCCTAGTCCCAGATTTGTCACTACTGGCTGTGATCAAGGCAAGTCTCATCTCATTTCTAGGCCTCAGACTTGTTAACCATAAAACTTTTGTAAGGTTTGAGTCACTCCAGTATGACTTTCCCTGACCCCCATCATACACCTCATCTCAGCAACAGCCAAGTACCCATTGCATTTTCTTCCTTTTTTTCCTCTCCTTTTTCTTCCTAGTTTTAGGAAAATACAGTTAAAATTTTTTAATCCAAATAAACCCATTTTACTGACCTAACTAGAATTCCCTGAAAGAAGTGTTGTCCAATAGAATTCAGTGATGACAGGAATGCTCTATAAGGTACCATATAGTAGCCAGTGGCCACAAATGCCTATTGAGCCCTTGAAATATGGCTACTGTGACTGAGAAATTATTCAATTTTATTTAATTTTAATTCACTAAAATTTCAAGAGCCACATGTGGCTAGTGGTTGCCATATTGGATAGCCCAGCTCTATGGAGATTTTTGCTAACTAATACAGACATCTCAGATTGCACACTTGTCCTTTCAGTCAGTCAAACATTCAACAAACAAGAATTTATTGACTGCATGACAGCAAAGTTCTCAAGAACTTATGGTCAGATGAGGAAACAAACACATACACTGACATTTTCTCTTGATGTCTCTTCCTAACTTTTCCTCTTTGAGCTTGTCCCCCACTGCCAACTTCTTTCCATCTTGATCCCCCAGTGAATTAAACATGCACATTTCACAGGTGCTTTACAGTTTCAGAAATCTACTTGTTTGGAGTAGAATGGGCACTATTGAGAAGTACTTGTTATTGATCTTTGAGAAATGTAAAGCAACCAATTTTCTCCACTTTCTAACAGTACCAATTGTAGTGTCCTAAATGAGGCATTTATTTCAAAACTCTTATCATAAAACCGTAATCTAAAAAAAAAAAAATGCTACTATCCACCTTGGACTTCTGTTCTCTCAAACCTTAAGACGGCCTATATATGATAAGGCAAAATTGACATTGTTGTTAAATTTGTATTGGGCTCTGCTTTTCTGAACATATAAATTGACATTTTCCTAGATTTTTTTTTCCTAAGCTCATTGGAATTTCCCAAATTCAACACAATACAGAGCCATTTGAAAGCAAATATTCACTAAATTTCAAGTTTTAACAGGTAAATTTGCAACATCTTTTCCAATAAATTGATAGAACAAAATCAAATATAGAAGCTAATATTGTACCAACTTAGTCTCCTGCCCACCCCCCTTCAAGATCATAGTTTTCCAAATAAAAGAAACAAAAATTCATGGCTGAATATACTGCTCCAAATTAAAACTAAAGTAATTAAAGTCCTTATTAAAAGTCATTTGTGTTGCCTAAGAAAACACTAGAAAGGACAAAATCTCAGGTTAAGAATATCAAATTCCAGTGTTCTGTGTCCTTCGTTACAAGCGATTTGAAAATCTTATTCTCGCCAGGAAAGAGTAGTGAATAATAGCTTAGTCTAAATGACAGCAGCTCTGTGGTGTCAAGAGTCCACATTTCAGATAATTTTCAGCTCTTGTTATCTTGATACTATGAGATAGAATTTAATAGATCGATGGAACATCTATAACACGACATTTAGCAAAGAACGTGTCAGCAGCATCCATGGCCTCAACAAAGATGGAGCCTCCCAAATATAAATCAAAGAAAATATAAGAACATCTCAGAAGAAAAGGATGACAGTGAGCCTGCACACTTAAATATTTTAAATGCCTTAGGGAATCAATAGAGTAAGTAGTGTTAAAAATAATGATGTACCAACTAAAGATATTTAGCTTTCTGCTAAGAGAGGAGGCAATGCAGCAGAACGAGAAAAACTTCAGAATTTTTACAAACAATGTGAGTTCAAGTCAGCACCTGACCTCATACTGTTTCTTTGGTAACTCTCTTTTTCTTTATGAACCTCATAGATACAAACAGCAATAGGGATGCCTACCTTTCCCAATTCACACAGTTGTCATATGAATCAAGACAACATGCGAAGAAATACTTCGTAAACTCTTAAAGGCGCTACAGATCCAGTTTATGGAATAGAATGTTGTATTGGAGGTTTCAGCTGGAGCACCAGATATCATAGATATTGTAAACCAAGAGAAGCGCTGGTTTCATATACAAATTTACAAATCTAAAACCAGTGATAGGAGTTTTAAAATAGACTTCATTATTTTAGAGCAGTTTTAGGCTCACAGCAAAACTAAGTAGAAGGTACAGAGTTTCCATACATTCCCTGTCCAACATGTGATACAATTTTTTTATTTTTGAGGAAGATTAGCCTTGAGCTAACACCTGTGCCCATCTTCCTCTGTTTTATATGTGGGACGCCTGCCACAGCATGACTTGATAAGTGGTGCGCAGGTCCGCACTTGGGATCCCAACCTGTGAGCCCCGGGCTGTTGAAGCGGACCATGTGAACTTAACTGCTACACCACTGGGCTGACCCCACATGATACAATTTTTGAAACCCCTCACCAACACTGTGTGTGTTAAGGTTGATTTGTTGAAGATTGGGTGGAGATAATTGGTGACAATGATTTCTTTGTTGAAAATTGCACTGTATCAACATCCCAACATAATTGGACAACCCCCTTTATCTTAAATCAGGAGAGAAGGGCTTCCGTGGAATGACTCAGACAGTTTGATATGTCCCTTCTAGATTTAGGTGGAGACAGTGAGTTGGGGTCTGAGTCCCTCTTAGTAAATCTAGAAGACAGGCTGCTTGTCGATATAGTTATATTGGGCTCCATCTGTGATTTCAGAATTTGTTAAAACAAATGATGTACGAGTCTTCCTCTTTCGAAAATGAGAAGGAGTTTCACTAATGCCATTTTACATCTTACCCAGAAGACTTCTTGGAAGGCTGCGAAGATTCAAACAAAAAATCTGGGTGGAGAAACAGTGAGAAACCAGGATCCGAGGGAGGAATAGTCACTGGAGGAGATGCGCTAGCACATCACTGCAGGTGAAGCTGAAACTTCCTAAAGAACCCATATGGGAGCCAATGACCTAGAGTCTGCTTCTCACACCTGCCAGCTCCTGATAGCTCAAATATATCCCAGGACAGTTATCAGTCAAGTAAGAACTTTCCTTATCCCTTTTCCTTAGCTCTCTCATCTTGCTTCAACACTGAGACATCAGAAACTGAAGGGAGGAAAATGGTAGAGAAGGGGTGGAAGCTCCAGATGGGAAAAGAGAGGGGTCTGCCTCCCTCTGCCCCTCCAGCAAGGGCCCAGCCTAATGCAGGCCCTAGCAGGAGTGCAGGGGAGATTTTTGTTTGTTCGGTGGATCGTTTTTCATGAGACTGGATGCTGTTATTTACTGAACTGAAACTGTATTTGAAACTTAAAGTTATCCATTTGGCCCTGATAGCGCCTGCTACCTACAAGGATACCATGCCAACACTTTTAGTGAAAGACACAAAAGCATCATCAGCAAAAGGAACTAGCAGTGCTCAGATGCAGCTTGATAGGCTCTGTGGTTTAAATTGTAGAAGGGTTATAGTGGAACTGCCTGGAGCTGCTCTATAGAGAACACCATTAGGCATCAAGGTTTAAGTGGCTCAACAAGCCCCTCCATGAACAATCCTGTAATCTCAGCTTCTGACAGGTGGTCACCATACCTCCTTTCTCCGAATTGTCATTTCTAACCACACCAATTGATTTTCCAATCTTAATACCATCACTATTCCACAAAGAAGTACCTATGTTGGGCTGGCCCATGGTGTAGTGGTTAAAGTTTGACACGCTCTGTTTCCATGGCCTAGGTTCACAGGTTCTGACCCTGGGGTGGACCTACACCACTAGTCAGCCATGCTGTGGCGGCGACCCACATATAAAGTAGAGGAAGATTGGCACAGATTTTAGTTCAAGGCTAATCTTGCTCAGCAAATAGTTAAAAAATAGAAAAAGAAGTGCCTATGTCCATCCCCCTTTTCCTTTTCTACAATTCAGGCTTCTTCTCAAGACTGTTCTGGATCAACCCCAGCCTGTCCACACAAGCCCTATCCAAGTTCAAACAGTAGTCTGCTGGTCCTGCCTCCCAGTACATCCCTATTCTAACAATGACTTTTCTTTTACACTCTTGCCATACCTTTCATGACTCTGAAGCTGTTCATAGAAAAGTGAATTTCTTTGAGGCAAGGCAACACTTTTAGCCTTTTTTACATTTGAAAGTCGTAAGTTTAGCAGAGAAAGGAAGACCTAGGAAGTGAGTCATTTTAGTTGCTTTAAACATATGAAGAGCTGCCAGATGGAAGATTCTTTGGATTTTGTTCTATTTTCAAAAAGTAGAGCTGGAAGTTATGGGTGAAGACAGATTTCAGGTCAAATAACTCTCTATCAATAAGAGTTCTATAAATGAAAACAGCTCACTTGGAAAGTACGACTAAAGGCGCTCTAGCAGAAGACAAATGAGCAAACACCGAGTATCCATTACAAGAGCAATTTTTGTATCGGGAAGGAATCAGATTGGATAGCTACAGAGTCCATTCTTATTCTAAGATTATAGGTAGGCCAAGGCATACAGTGACAACGATGCCATTTGATCAATTATCATTCACTCCACAAAACATGTCTAAATATCTCCTATGCATTGGGCACTATGCTAAACACAGAGATGGAAAAGGTATACTCTGCATTGAAGAACTGAGTCTAGGAATGGAATGGAGCAGCATAATACCCAAGTAACAGAGTCTTGGAGTTTTTTGTCACACTCCATTTATCTTACAGACTTTTATATATATATATAAAATCTTCCTTATATCTGTTTATGCAAAGCTTAAAATCTTAGCTTTATGGCAACATTACACAACTTACAGGTTGTACCACATTTGTTTACACTGACCTTCCACTGAAACTAAATAGGATATCCTATTCAGTAATACAGAGAAATCAGATGGTTTTTTATTTATTTTTAGCACACTATGGAGGGAAAACCTTGTTTGTCCATGAGAGGATGCTGCCAGCTTTAAATGATGGCCATATCCGATCATTTTAACTGTAGATCATTTCCTAAGAGGTCAGTGTATGTTTATAAGGATGGCTTCCGAAATTAATAGGAAATTCCCAATGGACAACTGAAGACTTAACAGACATAAGGAAAACAGGGTCATTCTGCCATAGACAGAAACACAGTTCTTTGAAACTAGCTAGGAGAACCCTAAGTTGACTCATACTAACAAAGTGGCTATACGGTTATAATCATGTTCAGAGACGCAAGGCAGAGCCTTGCAAGGCTCATGCTGTGGACTCTCCATTCATTAGTATTCTGCCCTCCAACAAACCACTTTAAAAAAATAGTGATACTTCACGAGAGCTTCCCCTTTAATTTTCACAATTTCCTATTTTCCAAGTCCACCAGTTGCTCTTCTATTTTCTCTTCACTAAAGGAAAACATCCATGTTTCCCCTCTTATCCAGTTCCTGAATCTCTATCCTCACTTTAAGAAATGTCATCTAGTAAATTTGACTCTTCTCAGGAAAAAGCTGCAGAGTACAGCTCTACTCTTTCTCAGTCCTAGTAAGAAAATGAATGTAATTCAATATGCGGGCTTTCACTAAGAAGCTAAACTTGAGTTCCCCAGATTTAATTTTCAGTTTGGCTTCTTTCTCACTGTGGACCCTGGTAAGGTCAATTAACCTCTCCATTTCCCTCCTGGCTTCAATGATGCAATTATGCAGGTAGCTTGATGGTCCCAGATGGAAGATGGCGTGCATGCGAAAGTGTCAATGCTTCTGTAAAATAACAACAAAAACATAACACAGCTCTGATCGTCACTGTTGTGTCTAACTCTACAGTAGGGTTTTTCAATGTGACTCTTATGCCCCCCCCCCCCCCCACCACATTTATTCGAGCAGGGTAATGTTCTTTATAAAGCATTGACAAACTATCTACTATGGAGTAAGATAGGGCTACTAAATTCTATTTATTTCTCCCCAATGAGGTTTTTGGACCATTTACTTCTTAAGCAAAGAACAAATAAATTAACCCATTGCCCCAAAAATCTATTTTTTCTTTCCACAATTCTTTATAAAGCTTCTAAGTGGTCAAATGGATAATGCATCAATTTCATTCTGCAGAAAACCAGGGAGTTACATTTATGTATAGAAACAACCGCTGAGACAACAGTGGCATTTCACACACAAAAACAAGTTCAAGGCTGGCCAAATCCCTAGTGTAGCCATAATAATATAAATAGAGTTTTTAACAGCATAATTTAGACTGAGTAATGCAGCTGATGAGTTCATGAAAGTGATCTTCAATTATTATGCTCTTACAAATAGGGCAGCCATTAGTCATTGCCCACCCAATGTCCATCTCATCCTCTCTCCTTATTAGTAGAACTCTGATTTGCATTGGAGAGGCAATGGACCCAAACCAGTTGATAAATAAGATTGATCTAAACCAATCATGGCTATCCTGTTCGTCTTTGGAAAACAGGTGCTTTTCAAACTTCCTTAGTAATTATCAGTGGCCATATGACCCAGTTATAAACAATGAGATATAACGAGAAGCCTACAAAGAGGCTTCTAAAAATTATTAGTAGTATTATTTCCATTTTTAAACGAATGAGACAGGCACCGCTGCTCCCCATCATCCTGACCTGCCTACAGACTTAATGCCATGATGCCCAGTGCAATGCCATGAAGGATGGTGGACAGTAAAAGTACAAACAGCCCAGGCGGTACTTAAGACAACAATAATGTCCTTAGGATTAAGTTTCTGTTAAGTGTGTTCTATCATTGCTGGTGAATAGAACTGTTTATCCATAACCAAAACACCCATTTCTTAAACACGACAGATTTAACTGCAACTTAAAATGAGAAAATAAAGTACACGAAAAACTTTCTTTGGAAAATCTTATCTTTTTCTTTATGCTTTATAAATAATATTAGTATTTAATTTAATTTAATATTTAGGTTGTGATTTTGTCCGAGCATTCTACATAGTTCCCATAAATATACTGGCTATACAATGTAAGGACTTCTCTTATAAATGTTTTAAAGGTATATCATTATTATTTTTAAAAAGTCAGTTACTAATACTAATACAGAGAGACCCCAAACAAAGAAGCGATGAAACACTCCCTCTACTGGAGTCCAAATGCAAATTATCAGCCAGATTGAAACATCAACAAATTACCAACACTGACCATCATTTATGCAGGCTTCAATTTACTGAAATCACTCTAACTAATAACATACAACCAGAGAAAATTTTAGTTTTGAAATGTTTAGCATATGACAAAAGCTGTCAATGTAAGAATTTCTATAACTGAAATAACACAACACAGTGAATTGGTAACATTGCATAGTGAATAGCTATTGGTTGAAGTTGCCTTTAGCTCCGTTGGCTAACATTTTACTTATTCCATAAATAATTTTACATTGACATACAACATTTTACAAACAATTTTATACGTATATATAAAATTTTATGTATTTCAATAGACAATTCCATATTTTTCATTTTTACTTATAAATTCTTTATTAAATGTTCATATTAATATAGCAAAAATTGAACTAATTTTTTTTTCAATCCATCAGAACATACTTATTGGTTTCTTTGTTTTTCAAATAAAAAGTTTTTCTTGGTTTACTAATAATTATCAACAGTTCTCCAGAAAGAAACAATTCCACCTAGTAAATGTTTGATTGTGGCTCAAATGGCTGCTGGCTGATTCCCTCACACAAGGATGCTGGCATCCCCCACAAGGTGTTCCCTGTTATTTCTAGAACCCCAGTCTTCCACACGCATGACCACCACCGAGTTGTCAGCTCCAGCTGTCCTGTTTGTTAGTCTTGCCGTTCCTCCCCTGCTTGAGTTCCTGCTTGTCTATGCAGCTGGACCAAAAGCCAACTGAGGGGGCCTCCTGGTGTCAGCCCCCAAAATTGTTACAGATGTCCCAGCAAACAGGGAGGACATTACTGCAGAATTAGTGTTGCCAGATAAGGTATAGGATGCCCACTTCAATTTGAATTTCAGTTTTAAAACCTCAGAAATGCTCAACAATTGAATCGATAAGTAAAAAGAATTGAAATTAAGAAAAGTAAGTGGACTCTTGACCAACAATTAATCTGTAACAAATAATAAGTTTAGGAATGCTTATACATTCAGACTCCATTTCTTAATAAATTTCCTCACATAAATTGTCCCTAATCTATAAACCAATTTTAGATAAAATCCATCATGCCAGGCATTTTACATCTTACTCTATTTATTGCACCATTTCTCATCAGAAAGCTTTTAGCTTTAATGCTATTCCATGGCAGAGGATCTCATTAGAGTGGCAAAGACAAAGTTCTTTTTGAGATAAAGTAATTATGGTGATTGCAGACAAAAAAATCATCCAGAGTGCTTGGCTGCAGTGATCTCCTGGCTTCTGATGCATTTTAAGACTAATAAACTGAGGACAAACAAAAAGATGTTAATGGCGGATAATTTGGGTTACCTAGGGTTTGTGCTGGAGGGAGTAAGAATGTATGACTTAATCAAAACCAAGAGTCCTGGAGGTGGAAGTTCACAATGTGAGCTCAGCAGCTGCTCCGACGCTTTTTGGGTAGAAAACTCTTGACCCAGGACAGATGACAACAAGAACTAACAATTTCTAAATGTTTACTATGTGCCAGACACATAGTACTGGTAAGTACTTTGGCGAGTTGTCGTTTAATCCTTGCAAGAACTTGAACGGTTTTTACTTCCACTCTACGACAAGGAAACTGAGACAAAGAAGTTAAGCAACTTGCCCAAAGTTCCACAGCTCATAAGCAGCTCAACCAGAATCCAAATCCGGAACATCTGATAGACAAAAGCACCATGGGAGGCCACTCTCTCAGCTCTTTGTTCCCAGACAGTTCAGAGCCCAATATTCCAAGACAGAAAGCGGTATACTGTGTGCTCCCTCAGTTCACTGCTACATCCACTCTCTCTTGTAATTATTATTAGAGTCAATAAATTATTTTACTCATAAACATCCTTTCTGTATTTTAAGCCCTGTTAGAAAAACTAGTCCATTTCCTCTTATCACAGAAGCTTTGTTGTCTTCAGGAGGCACAATCTACCCAGAATGTGGGCAATGATGGAGCATGGTGGCAGGGAGGGACAGGACGCCTCATCCACGATGCAGGAGAGAGCACTGTTACGACTTGTGTGAGCAGGAGCCTGAAGAGGAGATGAGAAGGGCCCCTCTTAGAATGATCTCCAGGGATCATTCCTCAGCATCAGCATCATACTCTCAATGAAACTTCATCAGCCCATCCACGATTTTTAACAAGTCACAGAGTTTCTGGTAGTCTTGTGTTTGTATAAATTGGTGCAGGGAAATCTCTGAGAGCCTGAGCTAAGAGCCACATCTGACTATATATATCTTGCTTGCTTACCATAAGGCTCACTCTTCAGCCCACACACTTGTAATTTAACAATAGGACAGATGGTAGAAGGAACCAGACTACCGACATCCTAACCTTGAATTTGGCAGGATCCAAGGGGGAAAGGAGAGGGAAAAGCATCTTTAAGCCTCTTGGTGCTGTTTCTTTTTCCAATACAAATTCCTTAATTTCTAGTTATTTCTAAAAGCACTGTACACTCTACATATCTTAGAAACCTCACTTCTGCTCACTCTTCTGAATTAAAAAAAAAAAAAAGCCTTTGAGGATATGACTTAGTCATCTTTTGATTTTCCACACTAATGAGGGCAACAACGATAACAAAGGTTTTATTTTAAATTATCTATTTTATTGTCCAAGAACACAATCAGAAACGTATATGCATGTACAAAGCAACCTCTCTCTGTGTTCAACCCCATGTCATTTCTGCATGGACCTAAGTGGACCATCTTTGAACAGGCATTTGAAAACTGGATGCTTGCCATGCTTTTCCAATCAGCCCTTGTTCACTATTTTCCAGCGAGCATTCATTTTTCTAAAGGCTATTTTGGTTAGTGGAAACCCTGACCAAGGTCATCATGAAATAAAGATAATTTGATTTGGAGACAGAAAAAAAACCTGATGTCCAAACTGATTCTCAACTTACCCTCAAGGTCAGGCCAAAACTTCAGATACCAGTGGCACCATGCTTAACGCCATGACAGAAATGGCTGTCCATCTTCCTTGCCAATTTATTATGAGTATCGTATTACATATGAAACATTTAAACAACTAAACCTTACAGCATTATGTATGAGAGGTGGCTCATTATTATTGCATGCAAAATTTAAATAGTGTTAAGGAGATATTGGAATTACGAATAAATCCCCCCAAACAACAATACAAAATTAAGAGGTTGCTATTAAGACTCACGAAAGGCATGGGGCTTGTTGCAGACTGATTTCTTCAGACCAGAAAAAATAAAGCCACGTTATAAAAAATAAACCCGGTGGCTAAATAGGTTCAAACTTTTCTCCTTGGAAATAAAAAGCTTCTTGCAGGAGCCCAGATAAACCACACACTGCTCTACTATATAACTAGTCAGCCACACAAGACCTGATTTCTTTTTTTCTCCTTACCAGAGGAAATTGTGTAAGTTGTACATCTTTGTAAAGTTCGGAAAATGAAACTTAACAGTTGTCTATTGTCTATACAGAAATCCTTCCACTTGCCACAGTTCAGCACCTGCTCAGCCCAGGCATCGCCTCGCAGACCCATTTGTGGTGTGATTGATCTCCCGATCCATGGAGATATTATTCGAAGGTATTATTGATTGTGTATGTTTTGTTATTAATAAAACATTGAAATGCCTGATCTACTCACTTGCTAGGTGCCACTTATGCTATATCTAGTAACTGTACTAAAAATCTGGATTAAATTAATTATCTTTATAGCATCTTTGATTGCATTTTCCCTAAATCTTTCAGCATATTTTTTCCAACAGTATTTTTGAATGATATTTTAAGTATAAGGGAAGGAGTTGGGTAATAGGACATTAATTACCAGATTTGTATAGCGAGCAGTCTATTCTAGAAAAGGCAGGGTTTTGGAGAAACACAGAGAAGATTTTTCATCCCTGGCTCCAGCGTTTGTTAACTGTGTAACTTTGGGCTCATTACTTAACCTCCTGGAGTCTCTTTGTTAAAAACATTGGATAATAATATCTACTTTGCAGGTCTGTCATGAGAATTAGAGAAAAACACAAGTACCGGAACATAAATGTAAGAAAGGAAATCTATAAATTGCAGCAAAACAATCATAATTGCTATGATTAATACAATCATAAAATGTCAAATAGAATTTCTAAAGTGTATGAATCTATTGAATCAATGTGTGAAAGTTTAAAATACAGATGCCATTCATTCAACATTATTAGTTTTGTGCCCCACTGTGGCCAAGGCACTGTGTAAGGTGTTGAAAATAAACCAGGGCCCAAAACGAACACGTTATCTGATCTTATGGGGCTTACACACTCTTGGAATATAGACAAATGGACAACTGCATAGAATGTAGAACAGAAATTCAGTCCTATCTGTAATAATGTAGTTGAAGTTTTGGCCTGTCAGAGAGGAAATGATGAGAAGAAAGGCCTGATAGCTCTACAAAAACTTAAGAGAGGGTTCAATGCTGTGCAGAGCAAAAGATAATGTAGGGGGAATAAAAGTCTGAACTTACTAATCAAATGTGGAGCATTTCTGGGAACTGACAAAGCCCAGGGTGGTCATGGGAGTGGGCATCTGAGATGTGGCAGAGCCAAGACCACTGGACGGATGAGATCATCCTTCGGAGGAAGCCCTGGTCCAGGTGAGCCGGATGACGTGACTTCATCACAGGGTTTCTTGATGAACAGGGTGCGAGCGGGGATGCTTTCGCTTCTTTGAAAGGAATTAGCCAAAGCCAGATTGATTTCCTGGTGAACTATACATAAGTGTGTGTGTGTGTGTGTGTCGTCCGTGTGTGTGTATTTATATATATATAAAGTATATGTGAATAAGAATAACAGTAATAATAATAGTAATATAAAAAAATAAGAATAATAAAGCATTTAAGATTTCTAAGTATTTATGCTCCAGCTACCATTCTAAGTACTATTCATGTAACTAATCTTCACAACAAATAAGAAATAACTACCATTATCCCAGTTAGCAGATGTCCCCAAGTTGACATAGGTACGATGTAATGAAGTGGGATTCTAACCCAGGCTCCAGAATCATCTTGCTTTAAGCTCACACCATACTGCCTCTTGATGATGCTTTAGTTGAGGGCTTACTACATGTCAGGCTCTGCTAAGCACCTAATATTAATGAACCATTTAACCCCTACAAGACTCTACTGTGGTTTGCCACATTTAGACAAATGCTGTAGACTGTTTTTCCTTTTTGTTTGTTTTCCATTTTTTTCCCCCATGGAGCACATTTTTAAATGAGAAATTTCACATAAAATTCCACGTTTATGGTTTCTCTTGATTACATAAAAGATTGGCCACATTGAGACCCCTCCCACCACCACCTGCTAACAACTGGCAGGAGCTGCCTCTGGTATGTGGACCTCGACCTCTCCCACCCACCGTGGTCCTCACTGACCCCCACTGCCGACATCTGACCTAATTTTTAAATCACTCGTCTGATCACTGACCCTTAGTGTAAACACATCTGTGCAGTAGAAGGGGAGACTGAAGAGCTACACTTTAGATCACACAGCTCAGTGCAAAGCTCTAGTCCACCACTGGCAAGGTCTTGTTTCCTTAATCTCTTCAAACCTTGTTTCTCTCAAATCTAAAATAGGGCTATTAATAGCACTTAACTCCGAGCTTATGAAATAACTAAATGAGATAATGAATGAAAAGAACTAAGCTTAGAGTTCAACAATAATTTGTTATTGCTGTTTTTATTAAGAAAAATTGGAAGTTAGCATAAATAGGTCTGGCCCACCAGGTAATCAGGACCGGCAATCAGGACCGGGGTCTGGATCAGAAGAGAAGAGGCTATTTATTGCATCGGAGAAGGCTGGTGGCTGAGAAGAGAATCTGATGGAAGAAAAACTTCTGGGAGAACTTCAGGACAACACGTTTCCCAGAAGGAAGCACTGCCCAATGACACCCTCAGAAAAAGGTCCACTCCAGTGGGTTAGTATAAGCCTAGGCATCATTCACAGATTTGTCTTTCTAAGTGGATTTGCCTGTGTAGCTGAAATGTATCATAGTGAAATACTGAATTACATTTTTCTTTCTTTTTTTTGAGCTTTCTTTCTTTCTTTTATTTTTGCTGAAGAAGATTAGCTCTGAGCTAACGTCTGTTGCCAATCTTCCTCTTTTATTTTGCTTTAGGAAGATTGTCCCTGAACTAATATCTGTGCCAGTCTTCCTCTATTTTGTACCTGGGTCACCACCACAACATGGCTTGATCAGCAGTGGATATCCGCACCCAGGATCTGAAGCTGTGAACCCAGGCTGCTGAAGCGGAGCGTGCCAGACTTAACCACTACACCATGGGGTCAGCCCCTGAATTACATTTTGCAGTAATTCTACCACTCTGCTCAGGCATGAGGCAAGGATCCATGATTCTCCCTTACTCAGTGCATCAGCCCAGTTCTTTCACAGCGCTCCATTATATCCATTCTTTGGGACCGCCACCCTAATCTAGGCCTCTGGCTCTTCACCTATGAACCATATGAATAATTTATTAATTGACCTCTATGCTTTCAATCTGTCACCAACCTCCATCCCAATGACAGACTGTTCCAGCACTAATAAGTGGTTCTAAAACATGATTTTGTACATTGCCTTGGTTTTTAACATTTTGCTGTGGCTCCCCCTTGCCTGCAAGAATAAAATCTAAATGTTCTACCACACCATTAATGTGGTAATGGGGGGTACTTGTCTACACTTCAGCCCGATTGCCCCCCAAAGTTCTTGGCTCACTTATGCCTCCTTGGCTGTGCTCTCACCACTGCAATGACCCAGATGCCTCGGCGCCCTTATGCACATCCACATCCACATCAAATTAAGCTAAATCCTACACAACCATCACACTGAAGCCAGGAACTGGCTGTGTCTATGTTTTATATCTGGGGTCAACAAACCTTTTCTCTAAAGGGCCAGAGAGGAAATACGTCAGGCTTTGCAGGCCATCCAGCCTGTGTCACAACAACTCAAGCCTGCCCAAAGGCACGAAAGCAGCACAGATGATAAATACAGCGATGGGTGGGGCCACATTCCCATAAAACTTCATTCTGGACATTGGAATTTGAGCATCATATGGTGTTCATGGGTCATGTGATATTATCCTTCTGATGTTGCCCAACCACTTCAAAATGGAAAAGACATTCTTAGCTCGTGGACTGAATAAAACCAAGCAGAGGCCCCAGCAGGTCAGAGTTTGCTGACCCCTGTTTTATATACACACTGTTCGTTGATCTAAAACTTTCCTTTTAGCTTTTTTATGGAGGTATAACTTACAGTTAGCAACCTTAAGTGCCAAGATATTAAGTAAATAGTCCAATGAATGTTGGCATAAGTATCGGCCACCATCACACAGATCAACATGAAACATTTCCAGTACCTTAGAAAGCTCCTTTATGGCTGGTTCTAAAAGACCTCCTACCAAAGCTGAACCTCTTTTGGTTAAAAAGCAGTCTCCTCTACTTCCTTTCTATAGGCCTGAACTAAACAAATGGAGGCAATGGCCCTGTACTACCTAAGTTTTTACAGAGTAGTGCATTTTAAAAGGAAACTTCAGATACCATTAACCATTACAGCCATGTAGAAGTGTCTTTCATTTCCAATGATGGGTGACACCTGATTAGAAACCCCAAAAGGCAACTCTGGAAATACATCTTCATTTCTCTGGGCAGTCTCTGCTGATGCTGCATCTCCTTACCTGGGCCAAGGTGAGCGTGGCTTGTTGGCAGGTGCTGCACCGTACCCTGAGTTTTCCTGGCTGGACTCTCTGACACGGACCTTTGCAATAGACATAAAAGCTGTTGTAGGTTGATCTACCTGCTGGGAGGACAAACAAAAAGCAGAGGAAAGACAAATTTTAAAATTAACTCCAAAGTTGCATTTTGAAACATTAATGGAATAAATATTCCAACGAGGATACAACCATTTAATTTAGAAATTCTGGTTTTATGCTCAAAAGAGTGAAACTCTTTTCTTCTCCTTGCCAACAGCCCTGTGACTTACTCAGCAAAGTATGCAACCTGCTGCCAGGAGAGCTGGCCAAGAGTATTTGCAAGACAGGGGAATTAAGTGCACTCTTTGCTGCAGAAGTTTTTAAAAAGGACTGGAACTGTAGATGCTATTGGAAATTTGGAGACCACTGCTCCTGAATTCTATTTCATGCTTCTGCACAGTTTTGAAGGCTCCAGATCTTTCCTCTTAAAATCTTATCTATAGGGACATACCAGCCCATTTCTCATAATGTGAATGATATGATCACAGTTTGCTGGGTTTCCAGTGAAGACTTTCCAACACACAGTCACACATAAAGTAGGACAAGAGCCTGGAGCAGCTGAACAGATCCAGCAGCTGTGTGCAGAAATGACGCTTTGCATTTCATTAGCGTTCTCTGCTTAGACAAATGCCATTCAAATAACACATTTTAAAGAGTAAAAACTGGACAAAAAATTAATTTAATAATTACATATCTCTGGTCCTTTCTCTCAAATGTCACCATCTAGGGCCAGGATTATTCTGTAAATTAGGGGAATCTTTCTGAATAGTTTCGCACCTTCATTTCTGAAGCACTTGCCAGTAAAATAACCACCTTTGTAAATTTCTAAAATTACTGAATAGTTCTTTTCATCCTTACACTAATTCTTGCTGGGTGGGGGTTACATCAAAGGCTGAGGCATAAAATTTTGTTTAAATTTTTACGATTACCATGAAGAGCATCTAGAAATAATAAATAGTAAGTGTTTTTTTGATCATTGTGAGTGAAAACCTGCAGCCTCAAAAATGCATATGGTTTATTAAAAACAATTAGTATAAAAGTAATGAGAAAACAAAAAGAGATCCTAAAGTCTTATGCAGTTCCATTTGATTTACTAATTTACAAAAAAAGTCACTATTGACATATTGAATTATCATTTGTTTAGTCATCTTTACTAATATTGTAGGTGACAATAGTTTGTAAAACGTAAAGCACAATAAAGATGTGAAGTTTTATAATTCTACCATTTATTGGCAATATATTTTATACTTATTCCTTTCTAGAGATTAATATTTATCTTTCAGGGTGAAGGGAAGATAAAATCTAAATATATTTTATATTAATAAAAAACTGATTTTCGGACTCTTCTTTGTAGCATTAGTGTCTTAATGTGCAAGATACTCATCTATGAATATCACATTGTTACTAGTAAATATAATAATTACATAAAATATATTCTTAAGGTTTTATGTATATCATAAATGCAACAGAGAGAACCATATATTAAAGTTATAGAAATATCATAATAACTGACGTAATATCAGAAAATCACAAGAACTGTTACAATTTTAATGTGCACTAAGACGAGCCTAGTGAAGAAGGTAGTGGCCCTTACTATTAAAACCTGTATTGGCAATACGAACAAATCCAATTCACAATTTTTATAACCTACTGTTGAGGTTAAACAATAAAAATAGAAGGCAGAAGAAAAGAAATGGGAAAAGGGAAAGCTTATGAAAGGGACTTTGGGGTACAAAGACATCAGCACTGTTGAAGGAACATATTAGCAATAGTTTTATAACAGTAAAGGAAGCATCTCAGAAACTGCAGGCAACAAAATGACTCTTCTCTCTCCCCTAGAGCAATAGCAACATTTGCAATATTGTTTCAGCTAATGATATAGCCAGGTCGAATCTGAAGATGGGGACGCCCTTCCACCTCCGTGTGCTACAACCTTCGCTAAAGTCCTTGAGAAGTTAGGCAGAAAATACTGCATGCCAACGTCTGTGCCCTAGAAGCATACAAGATGACATGCAATCTATTACACAGTGCTTCCCAGAGCCAGCCACAAGCTGGGGATTAATAGCTAGTCTAAGGAAGATCAAGGTCAGGCCAGTCCTGGCCACAGCAAATTTCAAGCTGCTGGCTCTACTTGGTCAAGCAAGCAGGGATTCAGGTAAATCCTGAGATGCCCTTTTCAGGATGATTTCCCCACCTATTTGGCTACAGAACACTATTTAAAGTTGGCAAACTCCTCTGCGTCACGCTGAGGTCTGGAGGGTATGGGGCAGGGACAAGAACAACACCCTGGTGCTCTGGGCGATGTTCCCGTTGGCCTGATGGACGGTTCTAAGGGGCAGACTGGAATATGGAGCCATAACTCCGGAAGGAACAGCAAGGATATTTGAAGAATGACCCAAAAACCTTTTCTCTAGGTTTATAACTGTCTCCAGTCAATAACATGAATCTTCCCCCTTTTACTTTTGTTTGGAGCTTAAAATCCTGTTTCTTTCCTAATCGGCTCTTCAATATGGCAATCCCTTCACGGCCCAAAATAATCAAAGCAGCTTGTGTTTGTGTTTACAGATTTGTCTCTTTTTATATAATACATTTTCAAATCCTGAGAAATATTTCAAAAACTTTATAAATTATAGGTTTGTGAACATTTTGCCATATTTTCAGTGTACTCTGTGTGTATGTGTGTATACATATATGTATACACACGCACACACACGTATTTTTTGACTCAATCATCTGTGAGGTTTCTTTTTTTTTTGCTGGGGAAGACTCGCCCTGAGCTAACAGCTGTTGACAATCTTCCTCTTTTTTTTTTCCCCTCCCTAAAGCCCCAGTACACCGTTGTGTATACTAGTTGTATATATTAGTTGTGAGCCACTGCTACAGCATGGCAACTGACAGATGAATAGTCAGTTGCCATGGTTCCGTTCCTGGGAACCCAACCCAGGCAGCCGAAGTGGAGTGCACCGAACTTTAACCACTAGACCATCAGGGCTGGCTCAGAATCATTTTTAATTAAGTTGCAAATATCATGTGACTTCACCCCTAAATCCTTCAACATCCTAGAAATAAGAACTTTTTTCATATGAAACCATGGAGCCTTTTGAGTGATTTAGTTGTTCTATTCATAGACAAATCAAGTACACATTAAGCATATCTTACAGAGGGGCCAGCCCCATGGCTGAGTGGTTAAGTTCATGCACTCTGTTTCAGCGGCCCGGGGTTTCCCTGGTTTGGATCCCGGGCACGGACATGGCACCGGTCATCTGGCCATGCTGAGGTGGTGTCCCACATAGCACAGCCAGAGGCACTCACAACTAGAATATATACAAGTATGTACTGGGGGGTTTTGGGGAGAAGAAGAAGAAGAAAAGGAAAAAAGCCTGGCCACAGATGTCAGCTCAGGTGGCAATCTTTAAAAAAAAAAAAAAAGTATACCTTACAGATCACTACAGTGGTTTGCAAGCTGTTAAAACGTATGTTGAGCCAAAATATCGGGGATTCTTTAGTCAAACCATTTTAGGTGATGCTAAGTTAAGCCAAGGTAAGCAAGTCCTCTCACTGAAGGACGTTGCAGACTCTGCAAGACCAGAAGCACAGAGCAGAGCACACCCCAAACTTTATCTGACCTCAGAAGCCTTCCTTTTAGGGAGCATCTTACGTGAGTGTATTTTGCAGAAAAGAATTTGGAAAAAACGTTGGATGAAGGATTCAACCCACTGTGTGGGGCTTGAGCTACAGAAAATCGAACTGCTATCATTTATAAACACGGCGTCATCAAATGTTTCGGAAGAACCTGATGACAATTAAGTTCTTCCCTGTACCCTAAGCCATCGATAAACTCATTTTATCATGAGCCAGGACCATCAGTCTACTAACGTAATGATTTTACAAAGCAAAGTATATTCATTTCATTTAGATGTTCATTTTTTTCCTGGATAGAAGTTAAAAGCAGAGGGCCCTTTTAAAGTGTGTCACCGTCTTCATTCAAAGCATCCATAGGATTTCCCTAGCAATGAAATTTTATCATTATCTTTAGATTTTCTCTCCCACTTTGTCTGGCTAAAATAATCCTTAGTCAAGTCTCCTCTTTCCCCGTATTCTCTTTTCTTGGCCCCCCAAAATTGCCAAAAGCATTAACAATATTCACAACATATCAAGTAAAGCCGTGATTTAAAAAGAATATATATTATTTGCTTTGGCTTTTTGAGAAACCAGCATCATGTGCACAGTTTCCATTTGTCTCATGTATTTTGGATAATGGGCTGATGACCTGCAGACGTTGTTTCAATAAGATAAATGAATACTTAAGGAATGCCATTCTTACTCTGATGAAAATGTTTCATTGACCTCAGGAATTTCCATCACTGGTTGTCACAGAGAATCAAGAATTTAATTGCTTGGATGACTTTTTTTCTAGGGGTAGGGAGAAAGTGAGATTTAACATATTTTATACCTAGATAAAATAACGTTCAGTATCAATATACTATAAAACAGGAGGAACACAATTGATTGAAAGTTGCATTTATCACCTAGGAGCGTACTAAAATATTAAATAGAACCATCTGCCCAAGAGAACTTTCTGTGACCACGGAAATGTCTACATCTATACTCTCCCATCCAGTGGACACTAGCAGCATGTGCCTATTGAGAATTTGGCTAGGAACTACGGAGGAGGTGCTCTTTTGTTTTTTTTTTTAACTTTAAGTAACTTAAATTTACATGGCCGTATGTGGGTAGAAGCTACAAAACTGGACAGCAGAGAAGAAGAGATTAAACAACACTGATGAATCTGCTCCCCTCTCTCCCTCCCTCATCAGGCATGTAGATAACAATATTAAGGAGATTCTTCTGCCACGCTGAGAAGTACAGTAGCCTGCTGTTAAGTGAACTAATATGATAACAATGTTGGCTGAGAGAAGAGGAAAGGGGAAAGCTTGAACTTGAGGCACTGCGAGGTAGGAGAGAGCTGGGTGGGGACTTGGGTACTTTGTAATGTTAGAGACAGAACAAGGCTTCTCCCTGATTTCTTCCTCCACCGTGCCCCTATTCCCTACACCAAGTGGAACAAGTTTTGATGTGTGGCTGGACAATATCGCCCCACCTCCACTGCCATCACCACCTTTGCAATCTGATCCATATGTTCAAGGTGCAGTTGGAATGGCACTTTCTTCAAGAATTCTCCTCAATTTCCCCATAAGGGTAAGATATCTCCCTAAATAATTACATCTAAGAGCAGGAAAGTATCCAGCTTAGTCTGGTCACCTTTAAACAGTTGACTTGTCCCAACACCATGGAACCAGCATCTAATAAGGAGGAGGAGTCCCTGGCATGAAGCATCCTTCACAGCTTTCATCCAACTCCTCCGCCGCTGCCCTGCCTGGCACTAAGTTTTTTTCAGCTCCTGCCCTCCTGCCTCTTTGTGACTATAGCCTTGTTCTTCTTTCTAAAATATCAAGAATGTCACTGCTGTCTGCCTCATTAGCTCCGTTTATCAACTACAATTTGCCATATTTCCTCAGCTTCCCCCTTCTTCCAGCAGCTCAGGGAGAAACTTCGGTCTTATTTGACTCCTATGAGACCACAATGGAGTGGATGCACGGCCAGAGAAATGAACCTGTGCCCCTGACACTGTGACAGGGAGCCAGGACATAGAGAATCTTCCCCCAACATTCGCTGCAATTCTTGCTATTAGATTTCTGGGCAGTGGCCCCTCAGCCTGTGCTTGACCACATTTACCAGAATATATGCCTCATGAGCCAGGTGAACAAGAAATATATACCAATTGAACAGACTCAGTACTATCTCTGCAGGCCAGCAAGGTCATCTTCATAAACCCATTTTTCCGTGTATTGATCTGAAATAATCCATTAGTTCTAGTTTGAAAAATGCAGATTGAATTAGTCTAAAGCAGTTCCACCTGAAATCCATTCAGTGTGGACTCCAAGAATCATCTCTTCTATGTGACAACTTGCTTTGGATAATCAAAAAGATGAGGGTCATCTCCCCTCCAACCTAACGCAAATTACTGCAAGAAAAATCTACCTCACATCCATTACGTACTTGTCATAGCTTTTCTATTGTTACAAACTCCCTGTACATAACACTGCATCCTGTTTCACACGTTCCAAGTAGTTAGTACAATTCCTTGAACTTAGTAAACACTCAACAAATATTTTCTAGGTCAATAAATTCTCTCACATTTTAAAGGATGTGAAAGTTGCAGCAGGATGGCAGCATGTGGGGAAAGTTTATATGAAATAGCATGTAGCTGTGAGTACCAAATATTTGGAACATCTTTCCACCTGACAAACTTGCTGGACTAACTACACACATCCCTCAAAATATTGCTGCATGATATTTGGAATAATAACACTAATAGTAAGATCACAAAAATGACTAGTATGATAAGTTAAAGTAAAACAAAAAAAAAAGAGAATATTTTTTTTTTAATTTTCTATAGGACTTAGTATAATTGAAAATTAGGTGGGAAAAAACTGAATTCCGAAAATTTGTAAAGTAGAACTATTCTAAAGGAGGACAGTTATTACACATAAACATTTTTTATTTCAATCCTCGTCCAATGGGTTGTTACACCCCACTGAAGCCAGCTACACTATTCCATGCTTTTAACAAGCCACAGTCTTAACTCCTGCAGAGTAACCAAGGTAATGCTGTATTATAAACAACTTTCAATTATATAATCATCCATCCAGTGAATGCACTTTTTTTTTCTTTTTTTTTTTTTTTGGTGGGGAAGACTGACCCTGAGCTAACATTTGTTGCCAATCTTCATCTTTTTGCTTGAGGAAGACTGTCGCTGAGCTAATATCCATGCCAATCTTTCTCTATTTTGTATGTGGGATGCCACCACAGCATGGCTTGATGAGTGGTGCATAGGTCCATACCCTGGATCCAAATGTGTGAACCCCGGGCTGCCGAAGGGGAGCGTGTGAACTTAACCACTAAGCCACCAGGCCAGTCCCAGATGCATGCACTTTTAAAACATGCTCAGCAATCTCTAAGGAGACTCTCCCTTTAAAAGTTATAAATTACTCTCAATTTCTGTGCTAGAGGTTTTAATTAATGTATCTGCACAATAATTTCATCTGGTTAGGCAAAAACTGCTGATTAAAGCTAATGCTTTTACCTGTTTTTTTGTTGTTCTTGTTGTTGTCAATTTTTTCTTTCATTATTCATTTTGAAACTAATAACCAAACCTCCCATGCCAAGGGAAAACTGTAGAATGAAGCATAATTTAAGGATTAGGTTAAAACAAATAACCTAGTTCAAAGCCAACCAGGGTAAAACGTGTTGCTTATTCTTCCCAGAAACAGATACGGGTAGGGGGTAGTTAAGGTGGGCGCCAGAAGAGTCATAATTCTTCAAATTGTTGAATGAACATCCATAAGTCAAATTTAGATGGAAGAAATTATTTGACACTACAGATGATTGTGCCCAATTTCCTCAAAACAAAATCCTAATAGCCCAGGACACATCCATCTAGGACAAACCACAGCCTTGCTTTGTCATCTTCAGCTAATCTATTGACCCTCGATGCCTGTTTTCTCATCTGCAAAATGGAGATGATAATGGTACCTACTCATAGCTGTTGTGAGGATATAAAAAAGAATAATATAGATGAAACCCTCAGCACAGTGTCTGAGACAAAGTGACTGCTCAATACATTCCTATTTGCTGCCAAAAATTTAGAACTCAAGTTACTCCCAGATAGTCGTACCTGAGACCCCTTAGTCCTCCTGCTTCCTCAGGTGGCCACTTGCCTGCTCTTAGAAATGTTGATTCTTCCATACTATTTCCATCTTAAAACTACCTCTACAGTTTCAGAAATAGCTGAGGTATGATTCTTTTCAAAATTGCTTTAAACCCAACCAAATCCTTTACAGTGAAATGTTTAATAATATTATGGAACATAAACCATGACAGAAAGTCCCTAAGTTGATTTAAAGTTTACTAGCATCACATTTCTTTCCATGAATCACGTTTTTATTATTATGCAAGAGATACAGGTGGATTGTAGAAAAAATAGGAATGGAAACAGTAAGCAATTTATGGATCCAGTCTAGTGAGTAAAATTTCCAAGCTGGTTAATGCACTTAAAAAAAAAAAATAAAGGATTACCAAAATAAAAGCTGGTTTTTATTGTGTGGTTTGTAAAACGGGATTGAAGGGGATTCCAAAATTATATTTTCAGGGCAGACTTGCTTAAATTAGTGCTAATTCAGTTCTGAAAGATAGTCATGGTCATTGCCATTTCAGAATTGAGGAAATACAAGCTCAAAGAGGTTGAATGGCATTCCCAAGAAAGCCGCAGGCGCAGGCAGAGATTTCAATATGATTTTTCTGATTGGAAACCATCCTTTTTCCCCTCAACCACGTGATGATAACCCTGACTCAGACGGTAGTTTTTACTAAATACTGTAGGGGATTGATTCAATGGCTGCTAAAAAGTGGCACTTGAATACAGGTTGGCAATTAGGGACCACTGCTAGCAATCACTTAGCTGCTTCAGCATCAGCTCTACCACCCATTTCCCTCATTCAGTCAGCACTAAAGTTTTCATGGAAATTTCCATTAACGTTTTATAGCACTGGCATTCAGCGAGAATGTGCAGGTACAGCAATTATCAATAAGGAAAAGTAAATCTCATTTTTAAGGGTTGGTGCATATTCTAAACTTGGATGCTATACCAAGAAACAGTAATCCATGGCATGACCTTAGAATCAATAGAATTGCTTATTTTTTTCTTACAGAAGTGATACTTTTCCTGCTGTTATAAAACCTTATTTTAAATGTTCTAAGGGTTAGTGAAACCTAAGTAAATGACATCAATTAGAGAATATAGCAAGCAATATGTGACCCTCCCCACTCCCATTCTTCCTCTTATTTAATCTACAATACCCAATGTAATTAGTTTGGTATAAAAATTTCATTTAAGTATAATATTTCCAATCTCCACTACTACCATTAAATATCCTCTTACAAATTCTGATGTTTTAAGAATCCTATTTTGCCTGTACCAAATGATAAGACAAAATGTATAATGTTAATAAATCTGATCTTTCCCAATATTGATTTTGAAAAGTCCTTGGTGGTCATTGTGATTCATAAAGTCTCCACTACTTAAAATATGACAAGAATTTTTTTTCTTTAGTGACACAGTAATTAGTTAGAAATGTAGGATGATGTCATCAAGCTGGGGGAAGAAAGAAAATTATTGTCTGCTCTTAATCAAGGCTGATAATATTGTGAATTACGTATGCTTCCAGAAGTGCCCATTAGCACGATTTTGGCTGAACCATTCTTCACAGGTATTCTAGGACCCAGGGACCATGATAGTCTTTCCACCACATGAGCTCCAAACACAAAAGACCTCCCAGGACCCATCGAAGTCTTGGTCATACATCATGGCCCAGCTCAGGGGCCACCTCCCTCCTGGTCTAAGGTCCCTGCAAGCTTAGTGTCTGTATCAGACTGAAGCACCTCATCTTCCGTAGGGGCTTCATATATCTAAGTCAGATTTTTAAGCTCCCAAAGGCAGGGTCTTTGTCACCAGTGGTTTCATCTCTATTCCCCACCCCAACCTTCTACCTAGAATAGTGTCATCCCGGGTAGATCCCATTTCATTGATTGATCAAATAATTGAGAAACTGGTGAGATTGGGCAAGTTCATTTAACCTGTTCTGTGCCGAAAGTGACAGATATGTTTGTGCTACCTCCTGGCATTGCCTTGGCCGAGAGAAGAAAAATTCCTGCTTTTAGAATGCTACAGAATCATAGGCCAGCATACATTCCTTACCACCTCTATATAAGGAAAACTAAATTTAGAGAAATTTAGAAGAGAAGAAATCACCTTGTAGAAATCAATAGAAAAAAATGAAGAAATAAATTTATAATTTCTTAGGAAGCACCCAGCCTTCTAAACTTATTTAAATCTTGTCTGCCTAAAGAGTTGCGTTAGTTGGGGGAGGGAAGAATGGTGGAAAGGAATTGGGGCGGTGGTCGTAAGAAAACAGGAGAATATTAGGAAAACCAATCAAGAGTCCATCCATCAATAACATTCACAACAAACATGGATGGAAATCTCACTGTGTGCTTGATGCCCGAGCAATATATGAGAACATCATAAAACACAATCACAATTTCTGAGATGATCTAGTCGTATGTTCCCACAATTCTGTATTCTATCCTAGGACATCTATTTACGTTCCTTAGCACCGCGGGGCCTTAGGGAGGCAGAGGGAGGCATCTTCCCCAGATTAAAAGGAGCCTGTGGGGGCTGGCCTGGTGGCATAATGGTAGATTCACATGTTCCTCTTGTGGGAGCTTGCCTGATTGGATCCTGGGTGCAGACCCATGCATCACCTATCAAGCCATGCTGTGGCAGGTGTCTCACATAAAGTAGAGGGAGATGGACACATACGTTAGCTCAGGGCCAATCTTCCTCAGCAAAAAGAGGAGGATTGGTGGCAGATGTTAACTCAGGGCTGATGTTCCTCAAGAACAAAAAACAGATAAATAATTAAAAGGAGGCTGATCAGTGCTATCAGGCATGGATATCCCGCTCATCCCCTAACGTCTCTACTTAGAGCTTGCTTTGGGTCTCAGTTATCACAGCATACATACATTTCATAGACTCAAGGTCCCAGGGAAAACCTTAGAAACCCCTTCAAAACGTTGTGGATGAAACAAATGGCACATTAATTAAGGGAAGGTGGGTTCAGAGGTGGAGCTGACTCAACATCCAGAGTCTGCAACTCCCACCTCTATTCACACTGTGTTCCAGGTTCATTATCTGGAATCTTTGTACCTTGGGTATTGCAGGTGTTACCTGGCTGGATTCTCAGATCATGATTCCCCTGGACAGCCAAGCCAGAAACCAGGATCCGTGGTTCGCCATTTCTCAGCTGCCCTCTTAGACCCTTCACTAAACCTCAAGAGGCAAGTTCAGACACGCTGCCAAGTTTCTTCTCTCATCTCCTTCCACGGTCCCCTCTTTGGTACCCCATTCTCCCCAAAACTCTCCCTTCTTCTGTTCTCCTCTCCTCCTGAGCAGCAAACTTCCAAATTGCTAAAAGTGTTATCTTCTAAAAACACATTGTACAACCTACTAAAAAAAAAAAAATGTACTAGCTTTTGTTCACCTAGAGCAGCGCTTTTCCATAGAAGGTGCTGACGTGCTACCCAGGGTCCCCAGGTTGGAGCCCAAAGGAGCACCAGGAAAGGGACTTTTTATTAAAGTCTTGGTTCTATCTTTGTAAATATTCATCTACACTTTGTATCTTGCTACAAAAGAAATATCTTGTTTTCCTATAGAAATAGTTTAAATTACCACTATCACAGACAACACTCCTAGAATGTGTACTGTTCTTCAGGCATTAAAAATAGTCCCCAAAATTGCTACTCATAGCTGAAATTCTCTATCAAGGCCCCACATGATTTTTTCCCAGTCAATTTTTCCAAATGTAATTATCACTGCCCTGTGCAGGAATGAAACCAAAACGCTTAGGATTTCCACACTGTGCATCCTCACGCCTTTGGCCTCCATGGGACCAGCTCCCTCCATGAAGAGGTCCCATTCACCTGTAAAGTCTACATCAAGTATCAGAAGTCAGATCCTTGAGAACCAGCGCTTCCCTCCCTATTCCTCCCATAATAGGCAGAGGGGATGTCTCTCCCTTATAGCAACTTAGCACGTGGTTCCTTTGGCTTGAATTTGTTATTAGGTTTAGAGTAACTACTGTATATGTTCATTTTCTTGTGGATCCATAGTTTTCTAAAGAGAAAGATCTTGCCTTTTTCATAGCTATATCTCAGAGCTTGGCAAGCAACTAAGAAAACAATAGTACCTTGCCTGGTGACTGGTTCATAGGACGGACGCAAAAGACACCTGTTAAAAGAGCAAAAATTACTTGCTGAGATCTTCCTATTTCCCTTAAGCATTTAGTTTCAGGTTCTGTTATCATTCCCAGCCTGGTCAGTGATGGCTGACTTTCACACATTACCGAATGACTCTCCCACTATGTTCCTTTTTTTTTTTTTTTTTGGTGAGGAAGAGTCGCCCTGAGTTAACATCTGTGCCAATCTTCCTCTATTTTTATGTGGGACACTGCCACAGCATGGCTGATGAGCACGGCAGGTCCTCACTCAGGATCCAAACCTGTGAACCAGGGCCGCCAAAGCGGAGTGCAGGGAACTTTAACCACTCAGCCACAGGGCTGGCCCCCCACTGTATTCTTAACACCTGTGAACTTCAAAATCATTTGTTCCTGTTGCAAAAAATCTTCAACCCCCAAATGACACCTGCATTCTGATAGCCACAAATTATATAGACATTTCAATTTGTTAATTCTATATCTTAGAAATAGCTAAGAAAATTATGTCCAAGAACTTGTTTTAGCGTTTTCATTCTACTATTATAAATGAAATTTCACTGAGAATCATAAACATAGACACAATCTTTCTAAAGATTTTCCCTCACACTACTGTTAAACCAACTGCTTGCGACTTCTCATATGATTCTCTGACACCAACAATTCCTGAAATAGTTACTCATACTAGCAACAATTTATTTTCTCTGCCTTTGAAATGTAGGCAGATATGCAGTGTCATCCGCTGCACTGTGGTCCACCACGTGCCCCAGGTGATAACAATACATCAGGTGTGTCTCGAGGCAGATGTGTTGTCTATTGTCCTTGTGAGCTTCCCTCTCCTTTCCCTCCCCTCTTCTCCTCTGGACTAAAGCAGTTTCCTAATGGGTCATCTTGCCTGTAGACTCTCCAGACCTTATCAATTCTCCAAATTGCTTCCAGATCAATTTTCCTAAAGTAAATCTTTGATCCCATCATTTTCCTTAAATGTCTCCTCATTGTCTCTTGAATGAGATTCACACTCTTTTGCTTAATAAGCTCAGCATCTCCATTGTCTGCATGCAACTTATGCCCTACCTCACCTTTCACTACTTCTCCCCACGTTCAAGCTAAACTGAGCCCTCATATGACACGCCCTTTCCTACCTCTGGCAGAATAATTTCCTGAAACTCGGAAATAAGGTAAAAAATGTGGGCAGCAAGTCCTTTCAGTATCATGGGGGCAAAAGCTATCCAAGTTTTTCTAAGGTAGCACTGTACAATAAAACCTTCTGCAATATTGGAAATGTTCTATCTATGCTGTCCGACAGGGCAGCCACTGGCCACATGTGGTCACTGGCCACTTGACGTCTGGCTAGTGCAACTGAGGAACTAATTTTTTTAATGCTGTGGTCACACGAAGGATGTATTCATTGTTTAACACTGATTGAAAGTCCTAGACTTAGTAAAGTTACCTGTCGTTTGTAGATTTTTGTCCGGTAAGTACATTCATAATTTCTATCCTGAGAAGCAAATAACCCCACAGACATATGGTCTGTTGGACATTTCACTAGATGGACAGGTAGGCAGACAGACAGATGGAGCCCTGTTTTCTCAAATGCTCTTTGGCCATAAAATCTTATTATGTCGTTCATTAATTAAAGGGTTAAATAAAATGTTTTACATGTGTCCATTTTATATTTGCTTGAGGGTCATGATCTTACCTTTTATAAATTGTATTTTAACACCTTCTTATTTTTAGGGAGAGAGAAGATTGCAAAAGGCCTAGCAAGGGCTGCCTCTGAATAAGTACACAATAAATATTTACCTTTACTCACTCCCCTTTTCCCCTAACAACCTCTAAAAATGCATCATTTCCTCTATTTCTACATGCCCTAATTGCCCTGCCCTCATCTTTCCAGGCCAACGTGTACCACCTCTTCCGGGAAGTCTTAATTGCTTCATCCATCAAATGTAAACCCTTTGCCCTTAAATTCCTGTTATATTTTATTTACATTTTTCTCTGGGTACTTAAATCACTTTCAATCCCACCATATCCCGTATATATTTTTATCAACCTTATTAGGCTATAGATTTTTGAGGGCAGAGACTACATTTTATTGTTTTCTCCCTTTGTCAATGAATAAATACTGGTAAATACGTGGAGGAAGTCAAGCAATGAGACTTAAAACGAACACCATGGCACGAGAAAATATTTTAGCTTGCAAAAGATAAAATCACAATAACTGACCCTAAAAGAACTTAATCTCTGTGACAATATAATGAGGAATGTTCTTCCAGACGCATTAAAATGACATGCAGGTTGATTATTTTTACAGTGTCGGGATTCTAAAACGAAATGTTTCTCAGCTTCTGTTATTTGGCAATGTTAAATGAATGTTGTCAAAAGATTAAATATAAATTGGTTATAAATCTTCATTTAAGTACATCATGGAGGGAAGGCTGCATTACAATAGCCATGTACGTGTCAGCATTAAGAAAATTGAGTCTTATTTTAATAACGCTAAGACTACTGAAATTACCGTTTATTCGACATAACAGTCTTCAGATTTGAGGATGACGCCACTGATGGTCGTCACGGAATATATGAGCAAGGCTGAAGAAAACTGAGGGCAATGAATTAGCCCTTCTGGACTCCAAATGGACAGAATGGCCTCTTCCCAACGGCTGCACTCACCATTTGTCCACGCCTGAAAGGACCAGATTTTCCAAACTGTTTGAAGAATTTGATTTCAGAATAGTCCTTTTAAAACCCAGTTTGCCTGACTTTTCAGGCAATGACCCATGGTTTGATCACCTGTCCAAACCACCTGGTGGCTTGGATATGGTCTAGTTATAAGCCTGCAAATGGTCTCTCTGATGATCCACCATCAACCTTTAACTTTTCATTCTGTCATGCAGCCACGAGGGCTTGATGAATATCTTCTCAGTTACACATCGAGCTAGTCATTACTGAATGATGAGACCAGGTTGCATTACTATAATTGTGAGAGTCAGCAAAATCTTATTCAAAAATAAAACTCTTCTTTTGGTTATGTATTTCAACTTTGGGAAGATCATTTTAGGGAATAAAATAAAGGTTTTGGAAGAAACTATTGCTTCAGTGATTAAAAAAAAAAACAACAACTCATTAGGTTAAATGTGAATTGCATTAATAATCATGATCCAGGAGAAGCCTGCAATAGACTCAATTATATATATATATTCTTATACTTCCCTTTAGCCTCTAAAAGGAGAAAGGCCAAGGATGTGGCAGGAGGAGAATGAAAAATGGAAGGTAAATAAGATCTACAGAGGCAAAAAAGGTAGCAGAGAGGAAGCTACAGAAAAAGAGAACGGTCTAGGAGAAAAAGCACACACACAAATAGCCAGTGAACCATGGAAAAGAAAGATGAACACTGAGAGAGAACACACAGTTTCATAAAATAACATCCTCCAATCCGCAATCTTGTGACCTCTTGGAATACTGCTATGTAATACCCGTGCTCTATTTTCACTACCGTAACGCAGATGGGGCCATTACTTCTTGACCTGTTCCCCATGTGGTACATAAACCAAGGCCCATCATTAGTTCCCCTTCTCTTCTCTTGTATCCACTGCCTCTTCCTCTCCCTCTTCTCAAAGCCTTTGCATGTAGGAGTTGAGCGGGGTGCAGGGAAGCAAAGACACGTAAATCCACATATTCTCATTTCCTCCTCTTACTTTACATGCTGTGATTTCTCAGACTTGGTCCTCTAACTTTCTAAAAAAAAAGACTATTAATAAATACATCAATTAGAGGAGCATTCAAATTTCCATGGAGAAGTATAATTACATTTAGCTCAGGAAAAAATATTATCATGGTATGAAAATGTCCACTAAGGAAGGAGACAGCAGGAATGTGGGACAAATTCCAGAACAATCTCTTGGTGAAAAAAACAGGTGGTTTCCTATATAATTGAAATGTAAACACCACCCCACAACTCAAGCACAGTATTCCACCCTGGGGGTGACGGGTCAGCCTGTTAGAGGAGTGACTAACAGTGTCGACAGTCACAGCGATCCAGATGAAGAACCACAGTCTATAAACTTTATAGAGTTCCTCGAAGCCCTTCCTGGAGGGCAGCACTATTGTGATGCGAAGTGCTTTCCAGAAGGCAGGGTGGCTCCGCCTCACTGGCTGCAGGTGCCTCCTGGGGAAGGCCGCTTGGGGCCCGCCTGTCCTTTGTTGGGGGCGTGTACGTGGGCTGACATGTGGAAGCAGCCACAGGGAACAGAAGGCAGGAATGAATCACACTCTCTAAGCAGGAGGTGGAGAGTTCCTCAGTATGGTTTGTCATCCTCCTGCTGAAAAGGGGCCACGGAACACTGAGTCACCAACATTAGGAAGCTGTTGGGACCCGTTTCTCTGTTCCGTGGTCCAAGGCATGAGGCAGAGGGAGGGACCTTGTGGCGTGTGGCTGTCTAGAGCCATGAGGAGGACTGTAGCTGGGGGACAGAATGAGGCTGTTCTGGAGAGCCTCCTTGCAAATCCACATATCTGGGGTTAGGGCCCATAAATTGGTTATTTATTCAGGTTTAGTTGGTTGTTATTTTTGAAGCTCACCAGGTAATTCTGATGCATAGCAAGCTATGGAAAACATTCATAAAAAGGTTGATGAGATTCAGATGTCAGCTGAGTGGACAGAAAATAGTCATTCCAGGAGGAGAAAGCACCCTACTATTTGGGGTCCCACTGAGAAAGTGCTGGGACCCTGACAACAAAGCCCCTGGGAGGGTGTGTGATACTCAGGGTCCTCCATTCTTTCTCATCCAGGGCAGTGATTTAAAGAAAGGTCATCTTAACTCCTGTCTTCCTGCTGTCAGCCCATATGCTTGTCTGTTCAGACAACTCTTCTTTAGAAATCAGCCAAGGACCAGCTTACCTTTATAGAAACTTGTCCATAAATCTAAAACCTAGTGGACTCATAGATCTGTAGGCTACTTCTTTATCTAACAACTGCATAGGCAAATACCACACTGTTTAGTAAAAATAATAAAAACTGACAAGCTATTCACTTTTTTTTTTTTAAAGATTTTATTTTTTCCTTTTTCTCCCCAAAGCCCCCTGGTACATAGTTGTATATTCTTTGTTGTGGGTCCTTCTAGTTGTGGCATGTGGGACGCTGCCTCAGCGTGGTTTGATGAGCAGTGTCATGTCCGCGCCCAGGATTCGAACCAACGAAACACTGGGCCGCCTGCAGCGGAGAGCGCGAACTTAACCACTCGGCCACGGGGCCAGCCCCTGCTATTCACTTTTTAGATCTTCAATTTCCTCCACTATTCATTATTGGTTTTATTTCATTTCTAAATTGAACTGCATATTGAGAAATCTGGCCAAATGGATCTTTGCGTAGATTCCGTGTCTTGCTTCTGCCAGGGATGAATTTTATTCACAATGAACAGGAAAAGGCAAACTGGGTAAAAAAATGCATTCAAGATTGAAAATAAAGATGAAAAAGCATGTGTATCATTCAACTGCCCTCCGTAGGTAGCATGAAGGAAAAAGCCTACTTTAAGAAGATACTGCCTTTTTTCAGCCCATTTCACAAATGGAGATGTATAATTAAACCACTTTTGTTTAGATCACTAGTGTTTCCTTCCTTTGATTCTTTGGTCAGGAAGTAATTACATTTTAGAGGTTAAATGATGCCTGTATTGGGGGTGTGCCATGAAAACAGCAATAAATGTCTCTGACCTGCAAGAAATACACACTACTGTGGTTACTCTTTTACGACTGAATCTTCTCTGCATGAAAATTAATTATAAGCATCTGTTCTGAGTTGTATGACTTTGAGGTCTTGGTTTATAACAAAACTGTGAGAGTAGACTATCTGTTGTTCTTTACCTTATATCACTTTTGATGACACCCTCCATCGCCATCAGATACCACTTATTGAGCACCTGTTATTATGTCTGCTTGATGTCAGATTCTGTTGAAGATTCCTGAGAAGTTCATACCTATTTTATGAGTTTTACTGATGAAAACTCTGAGTTTCAGAAATGTAATCTGCCCAGTCACATGGCCTCATCAATGTCATTTGTGGGATTTAAACTCAACTCACTATGATTCCAGTGCCCTTGTTGTTTTGGCCACAGTATGCCCCAGCTTTTTGAAATTAGATTTGATGCTTGAAAGGCAGCCTTTCTAAGAAAATAACATCAAACTTAAAAACTGGAAAGGAGGGGAGAGCTTGCAATTAATATAATGTTGGGTGCAGGAATAAATAGATTCAAATGTCAGTTGGGCTATTAACAGTTGTATGATTTCGGTCAAGGATTAAACTTTCTGAGCCTCAGTTTCTTTATCTATAAAATGGGGATAACAATATATGCCCCAAATGATGGCTGAGACCAATGAATGAAAGGGAATACTTAATGCCTGGCATGTATTTCCAAATCTCCTGAGTGAGAAAGGTCAGGGATGAGCCCAGCTAGGCAAGAACACATGGAGGAAAAATCTCTACATAAACAGGACAGGGTGATGAAATCAATCAAGGCTAAAAAGTCAAGATTCAAGTACAAGGAGGTCAGCAAACCAGACAACAAATTACTGATGCGCCCATAATGAGCCGCTTGGCAGGGGAAGGGCAGACAGTCCTTCTGGGAGAATAATCCCAGAGGCAGCACTGCTCATCAAATACCTGAACCTATTCAAGGCAGGGACCTCAGTAGGGATTTCTTGTCAAAGAGTGAGAAACAGGCACACACCAACTAAGGCCCCCATAAATGCTAACTACTTCATTTCACCCTTGTCTTGAAATGAGATGTATTGTGAATGTATTTATAGAGAGCATCTACCCCTAAATTATCCTGCATTGTTTTGGTCAGCTGTTCCATTCTCTTGTTAGTGTTTATTTCCAAGGAGTTAGATGAGTAAAGAAAAAAGAGAATGGTAACCTAACCAATCTGAAAATCTTCCCTCATTATGTCAGAATGCATTGGTGTGAAAGATTTGTTCCTGCTGGCCTAGTTTCTTTTTAAAGAATCTAATGTACAAATAATGCATATTCTACCTATGTTTTATCCCAGGATGTTTACTTGCTAAGTGAGTAAGGAATTATTTCTTTTCTTCTTCCTCATCCCCAGTGCCCAGCTGAGTATCTTGCATTTGCTGTTAGTTGAAGACATTGAATTGGCAGCAAAATGAAATAGACCTCCTTCAATTTGACTGTTTATCATTTTGCATTGTGTGTTTCTTTCACACTAACTTGGCTGATGAATGAAATTTGTTGCAGTACAAAGAATAATAAGATGTTCCTGAAGCCCTGGCTTCTGACTTTGAAAGCTATCTTAAACCAAAGCCATTGAACTTTTCATACAGGTGTGTCTTATTCAGTAGTTCTGGATTATGATCAAATTCAGAGCGGCAATGAACACTCTGAATGTAGTCCAAGGTATGCAGTACCATTCACATGATGTCACAGTGGCACAACCAGAGTTTAGCAAAACTGCTCCAAGTTATTCAAATATCTTAGTCTCGCAAACCATAATTTGACATAGACTATAGTTGCCTGGCTCTATTTCATCACTAAAAATTACATACACAACACTAATGGGACAGAAGAGGGGAAATGCCAACATATTTTGCACTGGTTTTTCAGATAAAAATATTCAGGTGAAGCTCTGTAACTTCTCAAAGAGATTTTAACAAATGCAAATTAAGAGGAAAATTATAAGATGACAAGTATTTGCTTTACCATTTTGAGATCTTGGCTTAACAATGGTATAATCCCTAAAAAGAAAGCATTTTCAAATCATCAACAGAATGTTAAATGCATAGAGAATTCAAATACTGGGTCAATTACACATAGTTTTACCTAACTGTTAATAGTTTCTAACATGAGCTACATATTTCAGGAGAAGATACACATGATAGTAAAGATAAGAGTAGGTTTTATCAGGGTGTTTTAGAGTCAAAGAGACTTTGGTTTGAATCCTAACATTTTAGTTTTTTAACTGTGGGTAATATGGGAGGCAGAATTCCATGCTGGTCCTCAAGATTCTAGCCCCTGGTATACACGTCCTGTATAATCCTCTCCTCTTGAGTATAGGTGGATCCTGTGAAAATGATCAAATGTCACTCCTATTATTAGCTTTCATCATATGGTAAAGGTGAAGGGATTTTGCAGATGTGCAGAAGATCCCAATTAGTTGATTTTGAGTTAATAAAAAGGGAGATACCAGGACGAGCCTGATAGAATCAGATGGCGCCTTTAAAAAAGGATCAAGGTCTTCTCTGAAAGAAGGGACAAAGGAGAGTCTCCTGCTGGCTTTGAAGAAGTGAGTTCCATGTTGTGAGAGTGCCCATGAGAGGACCACTAGTGGGCACTGCAGGGACCTCTAGTTGCTGAGACCAGACCTGGCTGACTGCCAGCAAGAAAGTGGGGACCTCAGTCCTACAACTGCAGGACCTGAATTCTGCCAACAAACATGTGAGCCTAGAAAGGACCTCAAACTCCAGAAAGGTCCACCTTGATTGCAGCCTGTGAGACCCTGAGCAGAGGACCCAGGTAAACCGTGTCCAGAGTCCGGACCTACAGAAAGGCGAGATCAGTCGGATGTTGTTGGAAGACACTAAGTTTGTGGTAATTTGTTACACAGTAAAGAAGACTAATACCAGTGAGTTGTTTACTTAATGTAGCTCAGCATAAGCTTTCATATATGTAAAATGGAGATCATAATAGATGGTCACTCTAAGCATTCAATGCAATTAATTAACACTCTGAGCACATGCCTGGCATGGAATAAGAGCTCAGTAAAGGCAGTTGATAGTAAGAGTGGTACCACCAGCAGCACTATTGGTAGTATGAACTGCAGGAACTATAGTATGCTGGGAACTGTGGTATGTTGGAACACCTAGCTTTGCTTGTAAACAAGCGAATAGAGAAATTGGGATACGCAATATATGTGTGTCCTATAGGCTGGTGTTTGACTAAATTAAATGAATTTATCATTAAATCTATCAGCATCCACACATATCCGTATATTGGCCTGTGCCAAATAGACACACACACATACACATATGCAGTGCTCCAGGAGCACCAAGTTATTCCTGGTCTACAAACACACTACACTCTTTCACCTTTGTGTCTTTTCTCCACGTGCTGTTCCTTCCCACTGAAATGTCAATCCAGCATCTCTACCTGTAAAATCTATTCATCCTTCAGTGTCAGACTCAGTTTATGTGGCATTTATGATGTCCAAGAACTGTTCTAGTCACTTTATAAAAATTAACTCATTCAATAACAACTGTACGAAATAGCTATTACTATTATCCTTTCTAATCCTCTTCTTAAAGGACAGGGAATGAAGGCCCAGAAAGACTAACGTGCCCAAGAGCACAGTGCAGAGCAGGACTTGAACTCGGGCAGCTGAGCTCCAGTCTGTGCTCTCAACCACTATACCAAACTTCAAGCTGATGGCCTCCTGTATAAAGTCCTTCACATTCAGTGGGAATGAATTTTTCCTTTTTCTGATCTCCTATTATATATATTTTTTGACTAGTAGGGTTTAAGCTGAGCCCAAGCTGAACCTTCTCTGACATAGAGTTTGGAACCAAATTTTAGTACATTTACACCCACTGATCTGCATATGGGGAAAGACACGAGAGAAAGAGCTTAATCCATGCCCTCATTTACATTTGCCCAATTGTTGGAGAGGAGCTAATCAAAGACAATTAATAAGGAGGGTTCAGGTCTTCTGGAGGGAATCCATAAGGGAAGGAGGACTCGGGAACTGGATGGGGCATCCTCTCCTTGGTCACAGACCTGCTCCAACCCATCTACTCTAATAATATATCCCAGGGAAGAAATGATGGCAAGAAAATAAAAGAGCTGTTGCTGTAACACCCAGGGCATAAGCCACTCTGCTCTGAGGTGCTCTGAGAGTCTCGCACAGAGGGGATATTACTTCTTAGCCTAATTCTATGAGAAAGTATGCTCGCCAGTGGCCCTGAGTGGTGGTGATGTCTAAAGTCCTTCAGCACTATGGAAGAGGCCTGTCTAACTTGGGAATTCAGGCCTACATACTATGGTGCTCTATTTCAAAGCTGGGAACATCACAAAGATAAGAACATCTTATCTCATCTCTTTTGTACCTCTGACATTTTAAAAAATTTAAAAAAAAATTAAAGGCAAATTTAATGTGACCTTATTTTTCATAACGACCTTACAATGATGGAACCAGGCAGACCTGGAGAACCTGAGGTCCTATGGTGCATGTGCCCATCTCTCCCCAACATGGTGACCCTCCAGAGAGCAGAGCTTGGGGGCCCTTCATGTCTGCCTACTCCATGGAGCCTCCCCTGATGCCTTACACAGAGTAGATGCTTAATAAATGTGCACTGCTTAAAGACTAAAATAATTTTATTCATCTCCAATAGCCAAATTGCCAGTAGATGTAGCTAATGTATTTAACTTCAGAAAACACGAATAGGGAAATCTAATACAGAAGAACAACAGGGATTTACTTGGGAAATAGTTATTAACCAATCTAAAAATGAACTACTGGCTACAGAAAATGATTGCTGCTAATGTTGAGTTGTCTGGGGAATCTGAGCATATTTTTTCCCATACCATGAGGAAAACGAACCGTAAAGTCGAAATCTGGCTAATGAGAAGATATTGCTTTAAAGAAAAAGAATAAGTCTAAACAGTGTTTAGAGTTGACAGCTACTAGATTAAACAAACCTGATCTTATAGTCCATGTTATTCAATAAGGAAAATACTTGAGCATAAGAGATAGCAATAACATTTTAGATGTTTCATTTTTTTGATTTTTAGAAATGGCATCTCATTCTTCTTATGACTCCATTGTACTCTATGTTGATGTATAACCCATCCCTTCTAACCCTTGCCCCATGTCTGACTCCTGCACTATACACAACTCTCCCTGATGACTGTAATAATTCTTTTTCATCTTTTTATCTCCAATGTGTGAACACATGTGTGACAAACAGTGGGATCTCATTAAGTGTATGCTGAGTGAATGAAATACCTTAAAATTTTACAGAACTTGGAATTAATAAATGTTTTAAGTAGTTGGCTTGGCTTAATTTATTCTTTTTTTTTTCCTCCCCAAAGCCCCAGTACATAGTTGTATATCCTAGTTGCAGGTCATTCTAGTTCTTCTATGTGGGATGCTGCCACAGCATGGCTTGATGAGTGATGTGTAGGTTCATGCCCGGGATCCAAACCAGCGAACCCCAGCCCACCTGAGTGGAGTGCGTGAACTTAACCACTCAGCCAAGGGGCCAGCCCCCCTTAATTTATTCTTGATACACAAAATGAAATATGGCTCTATCTGATTATAGTGGTATGAAGAAAAATAGCGGGTGTTGTGAAGAAAAGGCGACTGGACTCACATAGTAAATTTGGTCTGAGATGTGCCTTTGCACTGACTACTAAATTCTAGTTTTGTCATTTGATGAACTCTAAGGGCCTTTAATGCTAACATTCTGAGAACAAAGGTGCCAGGAGGGTATCTGTTCATGGCTACGCCCTTACTAAATGCATACTTGTTGAAATAATGAATGCATAAACAAATCAAGGATCCTGCAATGACTTCTCGTCTCAAGCTCCTATGCAGAAGTTCTTTTATACTATACTGAATTTTCTATACCAATATAAGAAACAGCTACACAATATTTTCTCATGAAATAGTTTCCTCATGATTTAAAATTCTGTTTTTCTATTTGTGACACTTCAACAACATGAACTATGCCTGTAACATTAACAATTAGGGACAGAACTCAATAGAGCATTTACACAATTGTAAAATGAATATTAAAACAAATTATTGTTTTTCATCATGCATGTCCCAGTAAGGCTTCACCTATTTCTTAAAAGATCTGCGATAGGCTTTTTATTTGTTTTTAAAGAATTTACTCTGGTGCATCTTCATTGGTATTTCTGGTTTGTTTGTTTCTTTTTACTTTTTTAAGGATTAACCTTTCGTGGGTCTTAATGTTTAATTCTCAATTCACACATGTGATAAAGGTAAGGCATCATCACATAATAGTGACTGATTATTTTTTAAAAAGCAGTATTTGAATGTGTTGTCACTCAACAACGTATGAAAAAGAGGAATTTTTCACTCTCTGATTTAGAACTTATTTCTGGAAGTAAGTAAGAATATCTAATCATAACATAGATAAATTATAGAATGAATGACATGCCCAAGAGCACCAGGGGTGCTGCTCTTGTTTTGACCAAGATAGTTGGTGTTATATAGAGACCGGATGTTAGATGAATGGGTAATCATGATGATGGAAATAAATACTCCATTCACATATTCTTAAAAATATGAATTAGGGGTCAGCCTGGTTGCGTAGCGGTTAAGTTCACACACTCTGCTTCAGCAGCCCAGGGTTCGCCAGTTTGGATCCCTGGCATGGACATATGCACTGCTTATCAAGCCACGCTGTGGAAGACTGGGCATGTATTGCAGGGGAAGATGGGCATGGATATTAGCCCAGGGCCAATCTTCCTCAGCAAAAAAGAGGAGGATTGGCTGTGGATATTAGCTCAGGGCTAATCTTCCTCACAAACAAACAAACAAAAAGAATTAGACTTTCCTTTCTTTATGGAGGTACACAAGTGAAAAGAGCGTGAGCTTTGGCATGAGAGTGCAATGTTCAGATGCTGGTGCTGTCACTGTCGATCTCCTTAAGCCTCAATTTCCTCATCTTAAATAGGAAATATTGACTTCATAGGTTTGTGAAAACTAAAAAAGGGGAAAAAATGCATGTGTTAATTTATATTTGTACATATAATTTAAGATTACACACAGAGATACATATGCTACATGAAAGTTACATTTAGAAGAAATATATTTAGGAATTTATGTATGTGCATACAAATAAACAGGGATTATGTCTTGGGAGAATCTATGGTACAGGTATTAGGGAGAAGCCATCAAGAAGTGGGGGAAAAAAACTAAAATCAAGAAAACTGAGGGGCCGGCCTGGTGGCACAGCAGTTAAGTTTGCACTTTCTGCTTCCTGGCGGCCCAGGGTTCGCTGGTTCGGATCCCGGGTGTGGACATGGCATCACTTGGCAAAAGCCATGCTGTGGTAGGCATCCCACATATAAAATAGAGGAAGATGGGCATGGATGATAGCTCAGGGCCAGTCTTCCTCAGCAAAAAGAGGAAGATTGGCAGTAGTTAGCTCAGGGCTAATCTTCCTCAAAAAAAAAAAAGAAGAAGAAGAAAACTGAGCATGTTAGAAAGAACTTGAGGAGAAAGAGTCAGAAGCAAACCTAAGAGAGGAAGATTCTGAAAGAGAGAGAGATTGAGAGAAGCAGAAGGAAAAGGAACAGGGTTGTGTTCTTTTAAAGAGAGAGATTGAGAGTCATGCCCGGGATACCGAAGACACAGAGGCCTCCTTCACGCTGTGCTGAGCACTTCCCAGGAGCCTGGTATCAGGGTAAGAGGCCCAGACCTTCCGTGATGGCATTATAATGGGAAAGGGCACCGCCAAGGATGAAAACAGCCATTGGCAGCAGGGACACTTGGAGCAAGTTACTGGAACTTGGGGGAAATTCTGGGGTGAAGTTTGGGAAAATTTTGTGCAGAAGGCAAAAAAAAAAAAAAAGAATGATATTAAGAGATGCAAGACTCCAACAGGTATAGGATTAACTGGAGCCTGCGAGTTCCTGGGCAAGGCTGACTCATTGCTTCTCCCATGGGCTCTAGCAAATGAGTCCTTCAAAATCAATCACGGCCTCATTCCCATCATTGGCACAAACTGCTGCTTATGCGGAAATCCCAAGCCTCACCCTCCTGGTGCCCTGATGAAAGACCACTGAGAATTGTCTTGCATTGTTCTCCCAAGGCCTTTCCGCCCAGATAGGAGGAGTAGAACAGGGAAGAAACATGATATTTATCTTTATTTGGCTTGATTTAATTATGACAATATATGTATGGTATAGACACACCATCTTGTAAATCTCTAAATGTTTAAGCAGGCAGCATTGGTCCTTCTATGCTGAAGTCTGAATTTCAGAGTGTATTAGTTCCCTCCACTCTCTTCAGTCATTGACTAGTTTGCTCATTTTTAGCAACATTTTGAAAATATGGTTTTTTTTCCCTCTTAATGAACCAAACCACTGCCTATTTTCTCTTGGTTTTCATTATCTGGAATAACTTAGCATCTTTTTTCTAACCCTTCCTATATCCATTAGAACCCAGTTCCTGAAAATCACAGTTTTTCAAAACCTAAAATATATCCCATTATAGTTGTAAGAGACTCTGTAAATGATCAATAAATCTAAAAACCACAAACATTTCTGCCTTACTTTAGAAATAGTTCAAATGTGTGAGTCCCAAATTATGAAATCATAGTGTTGATTTTCACTTTGTGCTTGACCTCTCCATTAAGGTATAAAGGACTAATGTCTGATTTTTTTGTTTGTTTCTTTGGTTTCTTGAGGAAAATTGGCCCTGAGCTAACATCTATTGCCAGTCTTCCTCTTTTCTTTTTGTTTTTTGTTTTGTTTTTCCCTCTCTCCCCAAAGCCCCAGTACATAGTTGTATATCCTAGTTGCAAGTCATTCTAGTTGCTCTACGTGGGGTGCCACCACAGCACAGCCTGATGAGCAATGCAGAGGTCTGCACCCAGGATCCGAATCAGTGAACCATGGGCAGCCGAAGTGGAGCGCAGGAACTTAACCACTCAGCTACGGGGCCAGCCCTAATGTCTGCTTTTACATTAATTTATCTTCCTCTCGCTCTTTAACTTGGAAAACATGGTAGAAGAAAACACTGGACCTCTCCCATTCTTATTCCCAAAATGACATATAAAAGCAAAAGTGAAATGAGCTACTTAGTCAAATATGGTGAGAGCATCATCACAACCCCTGATGTCCGTACAGAAAGCCCTAGAACACTGAGATTGTACCTCTTAATGGAAATTTGCCATAAGGATACATCAATAAGGCAGGAATGCATCAATGAAGTCCAGAAAAATGGGGGGTGGAGGAGGGAGATTGTATTTTAAAAATAAGTAGTTCCATTCAGGAAAACAAAATATTTACCAATTTGGAAAACTTGTTCTGATGGTTATTTTCCCAAATTTGATTGCAAATGTGTGAAGTCTAATACCTTAGAGTGGACAGGATTCTCCAAACTAAAGTTGTGGAAACCTCACTGAGATCATTCAAGGAATTGAGCGTGAATCAAAATTTCAGTGCAAGAGGCTGGATCATATAAGAAATATGTGTTTTTCATCTTTTTTCTATTTAAAAAGGTAGTTTTTTTGGTAGCCATATTTCAACTGAAATGCAAAAATCACAAAAAAGTTCAAATCAAATTATTTATAAAACTCCATTAAGAGGGCAGTGTAATTGACTCCATGAAATATATTTTGTTGGAAATAGAAATTTATAGCATTGCATTTGAGATGTAAAGCATAAATGAGTCCTTAATATTACAGCTGATCAGCCACATGTACAGATGGGGGCTGAGGACTGTCCTTACCTCTTCATAAAGGATAAACACTGGTAATGATGGCCATGGGACACATTCTCTGTATGAATGTGGATTTTCATTTAAAAATTTGACGCAAATTTATCATTCATTAAAATGGAAAACAAGAAATTCAGGAGAAAAAAGTTTTGGTCCATTGATTTCTCACTTTGCTGAAAGATAGCTAAATGGCTCAAAATTAATGCTTGATAAATAAGTGAAGTGATTGAAGTTATAAATATCTTCAAAAAGCTATTCAAAACTTATGAAAATCCTTTTTTTAATGAGGTGAAAACAAGAAAATTCGCTCTACTTAAATGCCTAGGAGAGCCCAGTATTGTACTTTACATATCGGTTTACAAACATCACTTCCAGTCTTCTTGAAATAGAACTCCAATCTGACATTGTTCTGGTTTTTCAAATCCTTCTGGATTTTAGAGAGTCAAGGACAGTCACTAAGAAAAGATCCTCCAGTAACATAAGCCATGCAGTGGGGTTCTGCATGCACCACCACTCGCTTTTCCTTTGCAATGTTTCAAGCTGAACCCTTTGCTGACCTCTAGATTTTGGAGGCACTATGCTCCAGAATATGGACCTCTTCTTCTTTCTATCTATACTCACTCTTTAAGTGATCTTCTCCAGTCCCATGGCTTTAATTATCTACACTTTGATTGTTGCCATATTCACATTTCCAGCTTTGAGTGCCCGATTTGTACAGCAAATTGCCTCCATGGCTCATCTGCATAAATTGGCATCTCAAAATTAGTATGTACAAATTAGAACTCATAATTATTCCTTAATAAAGCCTGTTTCTGCCCAGCCTTCCTCATCTCAATAAAGAACATCACCATCACCCATGTATTCAAGACAAATATCTATGAATCATCCTTAATTCTTCTATTTCATCCTACTCCACATCCAATCTATTGACAGATATATGTTGTTCCTATCTTCAAAATCTCCCCAGGTTGGACCACTTCTCACCACCTTCAAAGCTATACAACCCTCATTGAAGCTACCATTGCCTCTTACCTGGATACTCATAACTGCTTCCACTAGTTCCATTCTGCCTGCCCAAGCCATTTCTCCACTTGAGGCTAAAGAGGTCTTTTAGAAACATAAATTAGATCCCGTTACTCCTCAGCTCAACATCCTCTGATAGCTTCACGTCCGCATTCCTTACAAATACCTTCAAGATCCTACATGATCCTGCCTTGCCTCTCTCCAAGCTCATCAACTCAAACCCCACTTCAGGCAGATTAACTTTCTTTCTCTGCCTCACATACCCCCAACTTAACGCAATTGCTCAGGCTTTGCACTTGACATTCCCTCTGGCTTTACACTGTCCCTCTCAACGTTGCATGCTGGTTCCCTCGGTCCCTTCAGGGACCTGCTTAGAAAGACCGCCCTTTCTGATGTATTTCATCTTCACCCAAACCTCTTCCATCTCACTTTCTAGCCTTCCAATCTATTTTTATGTGTCTTTATGGCACTCCTCACCAGCTCAAATTATATAACAAATTAATTTAGTTACTTGTCTGTTGGCTGTGTCTCCTGCTACCTGGTCAGCTCCATGCAGTAGGAATCCTGTCTGTTGTGTTTACCACTATGTCCCAGCACCTAGAACTGTGCTGGCACAGAGCGGGCACTCAGTAATTATTGCTTTATTGAAGGAAACATTAATGAATGCATGCACTTTTTTATAGGCTATGTTACTAAACAACTCTTATAATCTACTGTTGTAATGTATAAATAAATATGACTCTAAATAGCAAGGCTGTTAGTTTTAATCAAGTATATATACATGTATACGTGTGTATCTTAAGCAATTAATTATTGTATCATTGATACGTCTAGGGACAATGAATACATGAGTCAACCGTAGATGTGTCTGTCTGTTGCATATAAGACAACACAAGCTAAGAAGCAGCTTTGACAACAGCAAATGTTCACAGAGCAGGATATGCCCAGATGCATTTGGTATATTCCAAGTCACCTCCTTAGCTAGAAATATCTGCTGGAACAAGTGGGAAGGACACTCTCTTTGAAATGGATACTTGTGCTATCTTCCTGCTTTGCAGAGGATGTCTCATCAGTTTCACACTCTTTGGACTCTGCAAGAATCTCAGAAGATGGATGAAAGTCAAGAAAGACTGCTGGAAGTCAGCTGGATGCAGAGTTTAGTGGAGCCAGGGAAAGAGCCAAGAGAAAGGCACTTGGCTGATTACCCACTTCCTAATTTGCTCACTTACAGTTAGTGCTTGCTATTATCACAATTTTAATAATGCTCATCTGGGACTGTTAGTTTGAATAATGTATCCCCCTAGGACTGGTCTACCGACTTCAACTTTAATTTGATTATATTTTAACACAGAACAGTGTACATAGCTGGAAGATAGGAATCTACACAACTGTTGATAATAGAGGAGGGTCACAGAAATCTAGTAACAGCTTGTAGAGAATCACATTCTTGCTTTGCTATCATGCTAGTCAACTGCATTCCACAAGGAACTCCCTGTTAATTCATTGCTCCTATCTTGCACCAGGCACACAGATTCACAGTGAATAAGAAGGTTTCTATGGCTCTCTGAAATAGTACTTTATAAAAATTCTACGCATTCCCACCTGAACATAACTTTGCATCTCTATTTTAGCTCTCTGATTTCCTTTCCATCCTGTAAAGATATTTGAAAATAAAATAGTGGATTCAGACATCTCCCTCCCTCGTGATCTCCCTTTCACTTTCCCTCTCTCTACTGTAAGCCAAATTAGCTTCTAAAGAAAATATTTTAGAGTGCTAAGAGATCATCCACAGATACAGACATCCCCCCCGCCCCCTTCCCCGTCCCTGGCCATTGCCTTCCATACAGGTGTACTTATTGGCCATAAATTCCCACTGAAATATTAACATTTCTCATTGTTTATGGAGAAAATTTGCTTTTATAAATGGGAACACCTAATTTATTGCCCCAGTGTTCTAACAAATATTTGTGTTACAAATGGATTTCAAGGAAGTATAGGTATGCCTTAATGCAGCAACATATTCTTTAAATGGGAAAGAAATCCTTGAAAAAAAATTAGCAATGATGTTCACATTTTCCCTAACTCCCCAAAGTCTTTGAAGATGAGAACTCCTTTTTACTTGTGCCCAGAATTGCGAGAAAGTGATATGTATGGTATGGGAATTAATCCTGGGAAGACAGAGAAGACAATAACAGCTGCCTTCTGGATCTATATCTTAAACAATTGAATACTACTATTTTAAGTCATTTGGGAAAATAACAGTCCTGCACATGGTATGGTCCTATAAAAATTACTCTTGCGTGGCAATTCCATTCAATCAATATTAAACATGGCAAGGTTTTGGATTGTGAAATTAAGGTATTACCACTTCATTCATAAATCAGAAAACTTAATTTAATCACATTAACCATTGTCCCAAATGATTAAATACATCCCAGTGACAGAAAAAATTAAATCAAACAAGGCAATCACTCCCAGAGAACACAGGAGGAGAGAAAAAGGCATTCCTTTGCACAAAGTACCCACTGCTCTGGAATTCCACTGGTCTCACCAACAATCAGGGACACGGTTGGGATGAGGCTGTAGTGTGGATACCTGTCATATCATCCGGATAGTCATACTACACTATAGTAGCACCATGGTGTCACCAACTGTCACACAGAGCTCCATGGAGATGGAGATCTGTCACCTTGACTACTTTCACACCCTTTCACCTCCCAGACAGGTTATATTCATGACCCTTGGAAATCCTCTCGAAGGTGGTTTCAGAAGAAGCTATCACTTTCACAGAAAGGGGAGAGAGCACTTATCTCCGGATTAAGAGAACCAAGGGGTGGCTGAGTGGCTACATGGATTTAGTTAGCCTAACAAGCTCTTCATTCTTTGCTGCATATTCCTGACCCTGAGTCGCAGCCTTTTTGTGAATTGTAAGTGCCTGTTTAGGGGCTATGTCTGTTGTTCCTGTGTAGCCCCCACCCCGTGCCTTGCTCTGTTCATATCTTCTATAGTGACTGCCTCGCCTAGGAAGCGGGGTGACAATAAGACAGGCAGCCTCTGCTGCTCATTGCCCATCCTGTGGCTCCCCACCCCATCCTCCTCACTAAATATAGCATAGCTTATTGAATGATGCCTTGGATGTCAGGGAAGAGTGACCCTTTCTCTCAGAATTGGCCGATTAATCGCCTTTCCTTTCACATTCCCCTACACAGGCATATAATGGAGCAGTAGTTTGGTATGGAATCATCGATTTGCCTCCAGCTTGAGAATAAACCAGTCACTTTAAACATTTTAATATTAGCAAAAGGCTTTGTGTGATTTCCTTCTCTCTCTGCTGTGATTTTATTCCAGGTCTCAAGATCATAGGGGCTTCGATGAGTTTGTCAGTGGTCAGTGGCCGCCATAACCAAGTAAGAAAAAAACCCCACCAAGGCCTATTATGCATTTATACACATAGGACCATTTCACTGCCCGTGTCTACACAGAAGGCCAGGTGTAAACTAAAGTCTTTGGAGAATATTAATCAGTTCAGAGAATTCATGATGAAATTCATTAACAGAGAGATCAATGTCAAAGCTTATATTTAAAAACCTACGCTTGAATCCAAAAAAGGTCATGGCAAATAATTGAGTAAAAGGGGAGATACCAGCAGAAAATGTGCTTTATTTCTTCTACTTAAATATCACCACAGCACTAATGAACAACCAGATTTCCTTACAAAATATTGATACAGCAATAAAATAATTTAACACCACAGAGAGACTTCTAACAGAAAACCTTTTTTGATGGAGTACTGTAGTCATCCTTATATATAGATGGTCATATAAATACTGCAAAAAGACATATATCCTATTATTTCAGTTTTAGCTCTCTAAGGAAAGTTCTTTAAATGTCTTCAATATCTATGTGAAATGGTTATTCACTAATATTGGCTAATATTTGGATGTGATATTTAGAAAAATATAAACTTATTTTTAAGGTGAAGTTTATGCATTTATTCTCATAATTAATTACTTTAAGTAATATATTTGACTGACAATACATAAAAACAAAAACTGATCCAGCAACTTCATTTCAAGGAATTTGTCCTAAAGATACAATCAGTCAAGGCACAAATATGCATAGATAAGATGTTTGTTGGAGCAGTGTTATAAAAGCAGAAACCTGAATAAAAACTAGTGACCATTTATGCAGGATGGATTCAGTAAATTACATTATATCCATAAGGAAAATGGAATAGTATCCAGCCACTAAAAATCTAGTATTTCATATGAAGAAAAGTATTCTCCATTGCAGGGACAAAGATGGTCAATTTAAGTAATTGGATATAGGATTATTCTACCTTTTTTGTCAAAGCCATTGTATTGAATACATTCATTTATGTACATATTCAACAAACATCTATTTTATGTTTAATCAAACACCATATCCTGGATATACGTACTGATAAACAAAACAGATTCAGGCTTATACACACTAAAGAGTTAATTATAATAATACATATATAATTGTGGTGAGTTCTGAGAGGGAAAAGAGCAAGATGCAACAAAGGATTATAATACTGGACCTAATATAGGTTGGGGAGGGGAGCAAAGAATATCTTTTTAGGACATGATAGGGAAGCCGAGGGCAGCGCAGGAGAGTTAGCTAATGAGAATGCCCTTGAACCAGAGCGAGAGTGCTCTTGGCACCATCCAGGGGCTGAGATGTGGTCAGTCTGGGGTTTGACCACAGAGAGTGAGGACAGAGTGGTGGGACATGGATCTTGGAGGTCCCAGTGGGCCTCATCAGCAAGGTGTAAGATTTTGAATTTTGATTCAGTGAAAGGGTTGATTCATTTGATTCATTGAAAGGATTTACCAGAGGGGAAATGGCACAAGTCACATTCTAAATTGAGTGAGAGAATCACTATTTGTATGATGTAATATATCAACAAGCAGACACTGAAAAGCTGTCCTGTTGCAGTGAGGGCATCGTGATAAACAAGTTGCATGGACTTGAGCATGTTCTCACAACCCACCCAGGTCTCAGTGTTCTCATCTGTAAAGACAGCTGGTTGGGTAAGTGATACTAATGTCCTCTCAGTTCTAAGCGCAATTTAGCGCTGGGGGAAAGATGATTTAAGGATTCTGTTGCAGCAGTAACATTCTTAGTGGTGTTAAGTCAATAAAATAGAGCTTTATAAAAATGGCATGAAAGGATCGGTATTTTTGTGATACACAAGAAAATAGCTGACTCAGAGGCTTCAGGGATATTTGGCATTTGACTAAGTTTTAGAACATGAAGTACCAAAACTTACTGCCAAATCCTAACCTTCAAGATGCTTTTAAAAGTTCTACTATTGGAGGTAAGTTAGGAATCAGAATGTATTCCCAGCTGCATAACTGTTAGGTTGCCTGATTTTTTTAATCAGTTAATATTCTTATCTGATGGCAATGTTTACTGCTGTCTGGTTGTCTGTGTGGTTTGGTGCACCAGCATAAATAAGCCTGACGTGTCCCCCTCATTCTGATATTGTGAACAAATGACACAACTATCCATGAATAACACACATAAAGAATGCATACTGACAATGTTAAATTTTACCTGAGCTCTGTGCTCCCAGAAACAGTGAAGGTAAAAAGAATTCTCCTCACCCTTTTGTGTTCTGGAAAATAGGTCACTGAAAAGAACCACCCTTCCCCATAAAGTCAGAGATGTCCCTCGTTATTTACCCATGATAAGGACAGACACAGACCCTCCAAATCCCTGTTCTTTGCTTCATAAGTGATTAGCTGAACTGTGTGTCCCCAGCGATCAACTGGAACACATTGCTGGGTAACCAAACTCTGGTTAAGCTTCTCTGTGGGATCAGAATTTGCCACCACAAGATCTATCTCTTTGGCTTATCTTTAAAAACAAGACTCAGAAAGAAAATTTGACTTTCCCCCTAACTGCCTAAAAGGATTTAAGATAGAAGGCCTGTCCCAGGAAGGGGATAACTCTAGGTGTGGCAGACATGGAGGAACCTAGCAAGGCCCATTTTCTCAAAGTTCTCTCTTGGGTCCCATTGTTTATAGATGGCCCAACAAACATTTGTTTACCAACCATTTGCTTTTCCATCTCCATGCGAATTGCTTTCCTCCCCTCTGAGGTCCCAAACAACAACCTCCAACATCCTCCTTTGTCTTCAGCTGAAGATGGTATTTAAGGTGGTAGCTTCAGCCATTTTGGCATGTTCCTCAGTTTTCCTGGGTTTCCCCCATTCTTCGTGATATTAAACTTGTTCGATTTTCTCTTGTTATTCTGTCTCATGTCAATTTAATTCTTAGATGAGCCAGAAGAACCTAGAGGGGAGAGGAATAATTCTTCCTCCCCTATCGTCTCTCTTTCCTCCAGGCCCCTGAACTTGGGCCCACCCTCAGGCTGAACCAGCAGACAGCCCCTCCTAAGGACAGGCCAGCCTCAAGGTAAATAGTCTCTACTCTACTCTCCTGTAGTGTTATCCTTTCAATCCACTTCCCTACATGGTTCTTCCTAGCCTTGTTTACTCCTCTCTATAAAAGAAACCCGTTTTTCCTAATGCTGGAGATGCTTGGAGATCTTCTGGTCAGACATTCACCCAACTGCATTGGTCCGATCGCCTCTATTGCAATAGTCCAATCCCTCACTTCCTTTAATAATCCTTTCAAATAAAGCTGCTCCTTATTAAATGGAAATTTATTTTTTATTTGACAATATTTAAAAAGAATGCTTTCTTTCTTCCTTTTTTTTTTTTCTGGTGAGGAAAATTGCCCCTGAGCTAACATCTGTTGCCAATCCTCCTATTTTTGCTTGAGGAAGATTGTCCCTGAGCAAACCTCTGTGCCAATCTTCCTCTCTGTTGCATGTGGGACGCCATCACAGCGTGGCTTCATGAGTGGTGTATAGGTCCACACCTGGGATCTGAACCTGTGAACCCTGGGTCACCGAAGCAGAGTGTGCACACCTAAGCACCACGCCACTGGGCTGGCTCCAGGAGTGCTTTCTTAAGCAGTCAGAATAATTTTGATTGTTCTCTCTTATTCTCTCCTAACTTTCCCTCTAGGACTTGGAAACACATGCTCAGCATGGAGGAAAGAAAGATGTGATTTTTAGACAAGAGAAATAATTTTAAATCACCAAAGAAATTATTACGAATCATAGGTCAAGGCCTAGAACATAAAAACAAAAGTCAGTGAGACAATAATAACAACAACAAAATTACCAAACCACAAAGGAAAAATGATTTACATAATCATTTCATGCTTTTTTCCTTCATATCATGGAAGTTTCTTTGTTCACATTATCTCCAGTGGTCTGTTAAATGTTTGCAATGCCTCAGTGCTTTTCTGAACAACATTTTGTTAGGAATGAAAAGTGCCTTACCCATCAATAGTAAAGACAGCGGAAAGATTAGAATAAAGAAATGAGTTTGTTTGAAATACTTATTTAGTTTCTGCCTTAGCTCTCAATCTCAGGAAGGAGGTGAGCGGGAAAGCTTACACCATTCCATTTTTAAGTAAGAGCACGTTCGCAGTCAGCTAGTGGTGACAGAAGTATTTAAAAGGTGATGAGTTCATGGTGTTTAGTAGCACTCTGAAGATGAGCTGTCCAGTAAACTCAGATGAAGCTTCAAAGTCCATAAATAGTGATGTTATTTCAGTATCAAATACTCAATACAGAGTAAAGGGAGCATTCCATTAACTCTTGGGGCCGGGTACTGGCCAGCGGGTGGGAAGGAAAGCTGGATCTTGAGAATCTCTTTTGTCCCTGTGGCATAAGACACAGGAATCCACACACCATGTTGTCCAGGCTAAGACGGTGAAATGTATCACCAGGAAACCAGAATAAGGAAACAGGAGACCGGACTTGTGGATGCCTTCCTATTAGTATCCTCATCAGCAAAATGAGTAGATCACACTTAATAATTACACATGTGCCAACCTGCACACATTTGCACATGGCTTGTCCATGCTTACATCTTTCACATCTTTAAAGTATAGAAATACATAAAGAGCTGTAGTGATGACCTAAGGCCACCTCTCTGATCACCCCCTAGACCAAGTATTTTACATACTTAATCCTTACAACAAAAGGTGGGGGAGATATTATTATTCCCATCTTAAGGATAAGGAGGGAGTTAAGTGACCCTCCGTGAGGCCACATGACTGAGCCAGGACCCAACACTTCAATGCTTGACTGATTCCAAAGCCTCTGCTCCATGCTCCTAACCACTCTGGTTCTGACCCAGGATGTTTTGCTGTAATCCTGGTTGTTTGCGGTGGGAGGGAAGGATGTGTGAAGAGGCAAAATAAAAAAAAAATTGTCAATTCTTGTCTGAGTCTTGCTAATACCCAGATAAGAATGACATTTGGGGGCTAAGTTGGAGAACCTGTCACCATCCTTTACAAAGTGTGTGGAGTCCCAAATGTCCACTCCCCAAACAGTGTTGAAAAGCATCTGAGGTACGGGGAATAAGGCAATTGGGAGATGAACCAGAGGTTAAATGCCCCCCAGGAGTGTGGGATCCGAGGCTGGCGTCCTCTGCTCGTGGCGATGCACCAGGGACACCCCCATCACTGTCCAGATGCTGTAAGAAACAGGTAATTCACCACAACACTGATGATCCAGATCACTGACATCACCTTCCACAACACATGAAACAAATACACAGAGTATATAAACTCCACAGGACAACACTCTCAAATACTTCTCTGAACATGGAGTTAAGAGAAGGAAATGCTTAAATTTAACATTTTAAATTAATAAGTAGATACACTTGGTACAGTAAGTAAAGTATGAATTTGATATTCTGTACTAACAATCATCTATGGCAGACTCATTCTCATTTCCTGGAAATCTGGAACCAAGTTTGCCAACTAACTTTCCTCACCAAACGGGAAACACTGACTTGCAGATCAGCAGACTAATTTCCCCAGATTTTATTTCCTATTTCATTTAGATTTTTCCTGACTCTAATTTGTTTCTATTTTATTATACTTCATGTTTTCTTAGAAACCTCTTCAAATATTTTGTGGTACAAGATTTTGTCCTAAAAGATAGATTGTAAAATCGAATTATGATGGTATACTAATACACTAGTATATAAATATAACCACGGTTATCACGTATTTAGTGTTTATCATACCAAGAGTTTTAGATGAAATTTTTCATGAAACTGGCACAGCAATCACCTAATTTTTACCATTTTGCAGATGATAAAATAGAGGCCAGAGTGGTTGAGCAGCAAGCCCAGGGTCAGCCAGCACAAAGCAGAGCTAGGGTCCCACCTGCCTCCCAACGATGATGGATCTTCAGTTTTGTGGGAGTCCAGAAGTGGTTCCCAACTCCTCCCACCCTGACTGTGTATCAGAAGAACCCAGGCCCAGTGGTGAGAGTTTCCAGGACTGCGGTCAGGGTACAAGCAGAAGCCACTTGAGGGGCCTCGTACTGCAAACAGAGAGAATATAGACGCGGGTAGGAGACAATCAATAGAAGTGGATGTGCCATTGTCTCCCCTTGGGCTGTATTACATTTAACTTTTTTTTTTTTTTGAGGAAGATCAGCCCTGAGCTAACATCTGCTCCCTATCCTCCTCTTTTTGCTGAGGAAGACTGTCCCTGAGCTAATATTCATGCCCATCTTTCTCTACTTTATATGTGGGACGCCTACCACAGCATGGCTTGACAGGTGGTGCCATGTCCACACCCGGGATCCGAATTGGCGAACCCCGGGCCGCCAAAGCAGAATGTGCGCACTTAAGCACTGCACCACCGGGCCGGCCTACCTTTAACATTTTGCTCCAATCACTATGCTATATAATTTAGCAGTCCTAAGACAATAAAGTTAAACCAAACCAAATAAAACAAAACCTTGGGCCTCCCAGACGTTAGTTTCAATCTGTCTGTGCATCTTCTCTTACTAAGGCCATGGAACTACTTCCCCAAATCTGGCCTCATGGGATCCCAAGGCCAGGCTGGAGGTTTGCAACAAGGATTCATCACAGCATGTATTTGTGGAGGATAAGAAATGTATAATAAGATTTGCACTTGCCAATTAGCCTAATTAATCCTAAGTGGCCCTTCTATGGTCTGATTGGAATACGGCTTTGCTAACTAAGCCTATGGGGTTTGTTTTTATAAGTCTGGGGGAGGCTTCCTAGTAATTCTTAGTAAATCAAGAGCCAGAATAGAAAAATAAAATTATGAAAAAAATTAAAACCGTTGAAAGTACAATATGTTTGCTTTTTGATTAGTATTTCCTGAGTCTAGAATAACTGATACACGTATACAATAAATTCTTGCAATAAACGTTATTCAAATACTATGCAAATGCCACCTTGAAGTATAAAAACCAATATGGAACATTTCCTCAATGACTTTACACCTCCAGTCTTCTCTCTCTTTCTATGACCTACTTGGGGTTGGCACAAATGCTTTTACTTTCAGAGGATTTTTATCTTTTGGAAAAATTTTGGAAACATTAATAAATAATTGCTATATTCCTCATGGCTGCCCACTGATTAGAAATAATTAACTTATTTCTATTAAAATAAGAGAAATCTGAAGAAGAGCAAAACACATCCCAACTTATCGACAAAAACAGGAATAATAATTGGAGGAAGTGATAATAATACTACCTTGCAAAGCAGAAATGTACTTTAAAAAACCATACTGACCCTATAATCCCTTATTTGTAAGAAAGGAGCCAACCTCCTGAAGGTCAATGAGCAGTTGTGTTAATTGTGTCCAAGTATCAATGAAGGGTGAATCCTAATTAGGATGAGTCCCGTTCAAAATAAAAGCAGGAAATAAAATCAGTACTCAAAAGCATAGCTTCTTACCTAAAGTGTCATTCAATTAGTCACACTTTGAGACTCATATATTATGAGAGTTTTCACTCATCTAAACCAATAAAGAGGTGCAACTCTAGAATGATACATTGAAGAAGGTGGTGGAATCATTGCCTCTAGACATTTTAGAGAATTGGACTAACATCCATCTCTTTGGTGTTTTTGGCAATCTTATTCCAAAGTAAAGAATTTGATGTGTTGACTTCTTGAATTTCTTTTCAACGTTAGAAATTTAAAGTAGATAATATATGTAGAAGTGTAAAAGCTTAACAAGCCATTTTGCTCCATCTTACTTGCTCCATTTTCCTACAATGCTTTCAAATGTCCTTTTCTGTGCCCTTAGAATTACTGTTACCATCATCACTGTCATCATTATTCCAGTGAATTGTGTAGGGAAATATAACTGGCTTTGGATTTTGTTAAGAGGTTTTTGACATTATTCAGAATTGTGCAAGAATTCTATTGTAAGTAAATTGCACCAAACTCTAAAGATATAATTTAAAACTGCAAAAGCAAACAAAATACCAGAAATGCATCAAGACTTTCACGACTTTATTTGAACAGCTGTAGAATCGGCAGAATGAATTGCTAGATAAAGTGACTGAATCAAAAGTATAATGAGTTCAAGTAAATATGAGATCATTTTATGGAGATAAGTTTATTAGGGAAGCAGTGGATAAAAGAACGTGAAGTGATTAAAATATTAGGACAATATAAAATATTAGGACAAATTGTAATATTTATTTCTTATCCCAATTTATATTGTTAGGCATGGTTTGGGGAAAAAAAAAGTGTGAAAGTTACAACCAAGGTTTAGATGTTGTCACTTCAACTGGTTCTTCATCCTAAATGAGAGCTATTTCATGAGGTAGTATAAGCTATTGTAACATGTTTTGCTGTAAACTCTGAATACTTCATTATGAAAATGCTTATATTGTAATAAAAACATGGTGTGTCTGATAGTGTCAAACATATAACTGTACAGATTATTCAATTTTATAGGCAGCAATGATCTTGAAATTCAACATGTCACCAATGACACCAGCAAATTTTCTAACACAGATACATCAAATTTTCTTCACTTTAGAGATGACATTTTATTTATTTTTCAGTAAAGCAGAATTCTCTCTAGAAAGAATAAAAAAGAAGCTGAATTTCCTGGAGCTTTCATTTCCCCACAAGTACCTGTATAATTTATCAGTCTACATTCCAAACTAATTTATTTATTCATTGATAGTATATCTCTGAGTATTTCTAAAATGGATTCTTCGTTTCAAATTAAGAAGTCACAAAAGAAATTTTAAAAATAAGAAATTGCATAAAAAGCAAAAGATAACCTAGGAAGATATACAAATGACCACCAAGTTGTAAATTTAGCTTTGACCCTCCCAGTATTCAGAGAAAAATATGCTCACAAATACGGAGTGGGCTATATCATCTCATTACTGGATGGTTATTCCTCATTCCGAGTATAGAATTCAAGAGGTGTAAGTCTCCTTTGTCTTTACCAGGAAAATGCAGTTTCCCACGGTATTAAAGATTGTTACCTATTTGCACCAAAAGAGAAAATGCAACCCTGAAACTAAGAAAGTTGCTCAGCCCTTACTGAAAGCAGAGGGTCTAAAGTGACCCTCCCAGTAGCAGAGCAAAATATGTTAATTTTGATATGTATTCCTTTATTTCTAATCAGTTTTGTTCTATATAAAATCCACTTAGGTATTTACTATTTATGTACACAAGTGAGTTGCCTCCTAGATGTACATGTTTCTTAAACAACAATCAACTATTAATTCACACAGAAATTTTTCTGGTAATATATTCACATGCTTTGCTCAATTAAAAGTAAGTATTCGTATCTACAAATGGCTTCTCTTTCTGGTCGTGCTGGTCGTGAAAAAACTTTGAGTTACAGATAGACAAAAGTTAACTCACATATTGTCTGAACTCCCCACACTCCCCAATACACCAGAGAATTACAATCAACTTCAATTTGCATGAAAGAGCTTTAAAAACAACAAAGTAATTAGATATGTTCATGAGAGATAATTATGTCATGTAATGATGACTATTCCCCAAGTGCTGCTGGCTCCTTTAGAAAAAGCATTTCTCTTCCAAGTGAATCTTGCAGACTTGTAGGTGAGGGAAGGCGACATTCTCATCAGAGTTAAAAGCATACGATATGAATGGGGTCCTCCACATGGCAATAAGTGCAATAAATTACCAAGTGTGTGTCCTGTTTTCTGAGATGGGCTCAATTTATCATTTTATTGAAAAGGTTCCATTATGCTAATGTCTTACAGAATCACATGCAGCTGTTGCTGGAAGGTCATGAGGGGACATAAATTTTTACATTTAGAACCAAGAAGTTGTACAGCAGTCACCGTTTCTAAGGGTTAATCAGAAGCCATCAAAGTACATTCAAAGACTTATCAATGCAACTCTTTAGGACGCTCTCCTAGTTAACAGAAGGAAAACATGAGAATATTATTCCAAATTAATCGTTAAAAAAAACTAACGCTACAAGAATAAGGGTATTAAAACTTGGCTTCAAGTATGGGGTGATTATTTAAAATCTCTTCATTGAAATTTTGATTTACCTATTAATTTGAAGTATCAGTTGAAGAGGTAACATATTAAATAGATCTCTATTACATATTATGTAGGCTGTCTGAATTATCTACCTTCTTAATCTACCATCTTCAAATATTTCCAAAAATAAGTTTGCTAAAGATCTGCAATGTGTACAAAATTAATATGCATATTTTTGTGTAACTTTATCGTGTCTATAAAGAGGGTGCTTAGGTTTGTGGATCATCCCAAATCCCACTTCCAAGATCTCAGGAAAAAGGCAGCTGATGAACTAATTATCCAATGCAAATTAGATATTATTCCCTAGAGTAATGTTTTGTTTCCATCTTTCCAAGAATTATTGATTCCCTCCAATCACCAAGGACTGTGAACATAAGTCATGAATATATTGTATCATCAATCCATCAATAATTTGTAGTGAGGGCAACACCTGTCAAACAGCTGAGTAAAAACATATTACAACTGGATAGCTCCCTTTGGACTAATTATTATAAATCAAAGCAACAGTGAGGGAAAACAGTTGCTCTTTAGAAATACTTGCCTGGTATATATTTGGCATCCTATTTTCTAATGCAGCCTAAAAAAACAGACTGTGAACAACAGTAACTATGTTGCTGGATTTGGCTTTTTGTTTTGTCTGGTTCAGCTGCTGAGTGGCTATGGAGGTTTATATTCTACCATATGAGCGTTCTTTAAATTCAGGAGGCTGTTTGGAATGGCTCACTGATCACATTTTGATGCTATTCCCAAGGAGGCGATGACTAAGAAGCCAGGTATGGTCCAGGGCTGGGAATGTTCAATCTTACACTGCATTAAAGTACAGAAATGGAGTTACATAACATGTTCTTTCATGACCTGGAACTAATTTGACAGAAAAAAAAAAAAAGTTTTAGAAATAGGTCTAAAATAGTTTGGAAGCCCAGTTCACAAAATCGTGTTTGGAAAAAAAAAAATGAAAAGATTACATAACTTCTTGACAAATTCAAATCATAAGTTTCTCACTGACTAACTCCATATTAAAAGTGATTTTTCTACGGTTGTTATGTATTTCCTGTCAACTGGAATATTTGTTCCCATCAAATGTAAAGCTATGGAAAGCAGACGTCTCTTAATTTGGGAAACTATTAATCAGATACTTTATAAAAATAGAGAGATTTGTTGACGTCTTAGAATGAAGTGGCTGCTCTTGCATCAGAGTCTATAGGAATAGGCTTGGTTTCACAAACCATGCAAAAGTTAAGCAATTACCTATGAACACCTTGATCCCATTCAAAGAGAATGGAATTTTGAACCAAAAGAACTTGGTTCAAATCTTAGACTTAATACCTGTGGGATCTTGAAAAAGAAATTTAGTCTTTATTCTCAGTTTCTGTGTAAAAGAAGGAATAACAATTACACTCCTAATAAAAATAAAGTAAGATAATATAGATGCAAAAGTTTCATAAAGTGCTAAATGTTAGGAAAATATTTATTACTTTACTGAGAGTAAAAAAAATGTATCTTTACAGTGGATTCAGGGTAATGGTTGGTGTGAGAACAATAGCATTCTCTGTAACAGTTCACACATTAAATAGGCCTACTTTAGCTTCCTTCTCTCAATATTAAGAAAATATGTGGGGCTGGCCCCATGGCTAAGCAGTTAAGTTGTGCTCCACTTCAGCGGCCCAGGGTTTCACCGGTTCGGATCCTGGGCACGGACCTAGCACCGCTCATCAAGCCATGCTGAGGTGGTGTCCCATATAGCACAACCAGAAGGACCTACAACTAGACCACACACCTATGAACTGGGGGGCTTTGGGGAGAAGAAGAGAAGAAAAAAAGAAGATTGGCAACAGATGTTAATTCAGGGCCAATCTTAAAACAAAAAAGAATGTGAAACTTGGAATGAGGCCAAAGAGATTACGATTGCTTCCTCAGTGCTACGGAGATCTATTATTTTGGCTATTTTAGAACTTTGTAGGGGCAGAGGTTAACTTTTTTCCCAGTAGAGATGCAAAGAGTTTCTATCCAGTGGAGCAGACTGCCCCAAATATTACGGGTTTATTGCCCTATAAGAATTTAACAAATTTTGTACCTAACCTAGCAATCTTATCCTAAAATCTCTTTATTAAATTGTACCTCCATCATCTATTGATCAACCTATTTACCTATCTATCTTCAGACAAAGTTCTAAAGTTCTTTGAACCAATTTATACAGCTCCCTGTTTCCCTACTAAATAATTAGTTTAATAAAACTTTTGACACTTGTTCATTTTGTATTTCCATGGCAGTCTTGATTTTATCTTTTTGAAAATCAGACTTTCACAATTCAGAGGAGCCAAGTGAACTGCATTACCAGGGGACTACGCCTCAGGAGCTATGAAGCCACAACACATCTTTCTCGGTTCCTCCAGTGAACCCCGGTCAGACAGAACTTGAGCCCAGCAATCCTGTTTCTCTGTCTTCTCCCCTTTCTCCCTGCCGATGTCATGTTCTGGCTTCTGTTTGTGGTTTATACACCCATTTCGTGTCACAATGATTGGGAATTTGGTTTTATGTTCTGGCTGATGAGCTAGGAAGGTGGAGGTGACTATTCTCTGTTGAGTAAGAGACTACAAATATTCAGGCGGTTTTTCCTTGTCTATCTGTGACTTCAAATCAGTTAAAAATTTCTTGCATCTTGGGAAGGAAAATAGTTTGTTGAGATCTGGACTAGTAAGTTTTTGTGCTTCTATGCCTACTTTTGAGCTATGGCTGGAGTTGTATAAATCCCTCTGTGGCTGTGTGTCTACATATCTGTCCTTCAGAAAGCCCTCTGCCTCCTGTTGTGTGTGAATGTTTTCATATCACTGGGGGTTATTAATAAATTAAATTTTTATAACTCAAAGAAGCTCTGTTCTGATTGCTTTATAGAAATAAATAAGCGCATATAGAAATAGAATATTGCCAATATTCATAGAAAGCAAAGAAACTAAACTTTGAATACTTTAAAATGTTCTAGACATTTAAGGAAAAAATTCTTCCTATAGAAATTAATAGCTATAAAATATTTGAAGAATTCAAGTTTACACAATTAAGGTAAATCTTTGGTCATTTGAATTTAAGAAAGAAAAAAAGCTATGTATCTTTTCTCTGGTATATCAGTGTTAAATATGTGACAAGATTTTTATTTTATATTTTATAAAAGGCTTAGGTTTAATTTCCTGTGAAGAGAGTAGTTAATCTGAATATCCTACATTTCTTATACTGGTTTATTGATTAAGTAATCTAACATTATACTTACATGATATTTAAGTTTTTGAAAAGTATACATTTGTATTTGACTAGATTGAATAATAAGTCTGGAGAACTTTTACAGTAATTATGTTTTGTAGTGTGTCAGCCAAAATACAAGTTCTTAGATCCTTATACAACTTAGATACTTATACAACCGGGTTAATATTAAATGTGGCTATTTCATGAATACTCTGGATAGCTGGATAATTTCTATTAAGGTTGAATACAAAAGCACTGACAAGCACAATTTTGAGCTTATATACTTAGTTCTATATGCTATAGAATGGCTATATCTTTGGTTCATGTTAAAGAAGAGTTTTATTTTTGCACTCCAAGAAATTATGTTTGTAGAAACTGTGTAATGTGTATTTATGTGCTTTGGTGGTCTGCTAAAATTATCGTGCATGACAGACAGTTCTCAATTACCTACCTCCCAGTTTTCTCTGCAGAATAGAAGTTGTTATTTTGGTTAAAAGTTATAATTAGTTTGGGTGGTTGACACTAGAAGCAACAGCAACAGAAAAATACAGCTGTTTATCCAAGGCAATGGGATGAGCTTCTCTTTTTAAAGGGAGATGAGAGCAGTTTCAATCCCAAAACCAAGTGTCAGTTTGTTCCAAAATATGAAAGAATACAGTGAAAGACAAAACTTGCAAAAATAGCAAGTTGTAGAAAGGTTGAAAAAAGTGAATTTTACTTGCCTTTGTTTATAGTACCTAAGTCTGAAAAGAAGCTCTGAAATATATTCAGATTAGTGCAAAGGTAACCTAGTTTTGATGGGTTTATTCGTAAAATAATTTAAGAGGAAAAAAAAGGAGCTTGTGAAAACTATATTGTCAGATATTAATGCAAAAATTAAAATTACACTTTTTCTCTGTTGAGTTGATAAAATCATCTTAGAACACTTAACAAGGCATAGTAAAATATTTTTTCCCATCTGTGTAATCTGCCCAGGTAGCAGAGATTGTATATCCCACCACAATAATCTAGGCTTATGTTGATTTTATCATGTTCTTTGATAGATAAAATTTAAAAAGGCAAAGTTCCTCACTTGTGAATGAACTAAAGTTTCTTTTAATCACATTTCCTTATACATTTATTTTTAAATATTTCATTGTCACTTTGATTAAACAGATTACCAATGTATTACATCTCAGGTGCCTAGGATTTTATTATAAAGAAAAGATCTTCGCTGACAATTCCTTTGATCTTATCTTCCAAAAATCAGATCTAAAATTTAATTTTAAAAAACATTTCAAATAATGATTTCAGGATACACTTTACACTTTAAAATGTCTTTTGAGTCTGGCCCGGTGGCATGGTGGTTGAGTTTGAGGACTCTGCTTCAGCAGCCTGGGGTTCGAGGGTTCGGATCCCAGGCATGGACCCATACACCACTCATCAAGCCACAATGTGGGGGTGTCCCACATGCAAGGTAGAGGAGGCTTGGTGCAGATGTTAGCTCAGTGCCAATCTTCCTCACCACCCCCCCAAAAAGTCTTTGAATTTCCCAGAGGGTCCTTGGAGAGAGGTACTAGAAATTACTGGGTTTGTTTGGTGTGCTCTGTATTTCTCAATCACCTCCACATTACTGGAAGAGCCACAGAATGAGCTGTCAAATCAGAAGAGACTCTCAGCCTTCCCTAGGTTTGGTTTGTATAGATAAAATATTATTCATATAAATCTTTCATAAATTGAACCCTTTATAGGAAGGCCATAGAGATGGGTCAAAGCCCTTGCTGCCCATTGTATGGTCTTACTCTCAGGGAAAACACTGATAAAACCTTTATGAAATAGCTATGCACCTTAACATAAAGGAGAATTTTATTCTCTCCATTCTGAAATTATTGGTCACGGTAGCAATCAACCTAACCTTTTATTATCATGCAACTGGATTCTGCTTCCATCTGAGACTTGCCTGAAAGCTCTCTGTAAACCACAGGCCTGAGCTTGTGTCTTCATCGCAGGCCAGTCTCGGTCCTCAGGGAAAGGACTGTGCCAGGTGCTCTAAACCATTGATACTTCACAAAACAGACTCTCGGTTACAGGCTTTAGAGCTGAGATGAGCTTGACAACTTTCAGGCTCTATCACCGGAATGAATCTGGATTTCCAGGACTCATTTTAGTCTGGAAATAGATGCCCTTTACGAAAGCCAACCACTAACCCAAAATCCAACAGAACGAGAATTAATAACATGAGACAATTAAACCAATGAGGAAAATTTAGTTATGGCTCTTTGTTTTGAATATTATTGGCATTGCTTTTAATGTTCTAATTTTTGTGGATATAAGAAGAACTTTCTTTTTCTTCTTCACTTCTCTCACCTTCAATTTAGTAGACTATGCCTTTGTTTACGGAACTGAAACATTTATAAATAGTACCTGATTTTCACTGGCCCCCAGAATTCAGAAAAAAATACTTTTTTTTTAAAAGATTTTATTTTTTCCTTTTTCTCCCCAAAGCCCCCTGGTACATAGTTGTATATTCTTCATTGTGGGTCCTTCTAGTTGTGGCATGTGGGACGCTGCCTCAGCGTGGTTTGATGAGCAGTGCCATGTCCGCGCCCAGGATTCGAACCAACGAAACGCTGGGCCGCCTGCAGCGGAGCAGGCAAACTTAACCACTTGGCCACGGGGCCAGCCCCCAGAAAAAAATACTTTTATTGAGACTCTTTACTTTTCCTGGAAACGTAGTTGTATGTATAGGTTCAATAAGAATTTGTTCTCAACATACCAGGATATAATTGAACAAGTCAATTGTGCAACAAACTGTATACGTGGAGAGTCATACTTGAGAACAATTGTCACTTCATCAGGTATGACAGCACACTATTAAGGAATGATAATCAACTTTAAACATGTAGCCAATGCCTACAAAACCCTCACAAGAAAACAGGTCTGGTACCTGGCCAACAGAGTCCCATTTACACAGGTCATAATTCCTGTCCAGTGTAACAGATAATCCCAAAGATCATGGTTTATTACCCTGAAAGACATTAACCAGTGTTGTATCTAGTCCAGAAATATTATTTCTGGATGACATTTCTTTATCATACACACACATACAATACATACACATTCAAACGCTAGAAGGTATTTTTTCTTTAATTCATACTTTGAAAATTTTACATAAAAGTACAGCGAGTAGTACAATATAACCATCACCCAGATTCAACAATAATTCACATATAAATTGATCATTTGTCCTACTTTTAGTAACTCTAAGATTGATTAAATGGCATCAGCCTGATCTCTTCATGATATATATTCCCACCCACTTTCATCTATTTATAACTGTTGGCAGAATGAATTAAGACTTGCAAAATGGTGAATATTCTGATTTTGGAATGCCTTCTTCAATTCTTATCTGGAATTACTCTGTATAGAAAGATTTACTCAACTACTAGAATTATTTGTTTACCTTGAAAAACAATTTATACAGGAAAATTTAGATAAACGCTTGTTGTTTTTCTTTTCATTACCAATTTTCTGAGTAAAATTTTAGTGCTCTAGTTATTTCTCATGCCTTTGATATTTTTAGTAAAATAATTTTCATAAATTGTATTTGATGCTCTTTTTTTTTTTTTTTATCTTGGATTATCCCATCTTTGGACAATGAATCTTTGTTAGCCTATGTGTCCTTCAAGCATATCAACAGTCTTTGATAACCTTCACAAGCTATCAAACAAGATAGCACTACAAGATATCCAAAGGTCATCTTGCAATTTTTTTGTCCTAGGCCTACAATTTGTTATTCTCTAAGGATTCTTGGCTCCTTTTAGTGGGAAGTAGTGTTAAGAGACAAAAATCTGGGTGGTCATGAACTTACTTTTAATTTATAGGCTTGGGGGAATGACACAGATACTCTATCTGAAAAGGAGTTGGGGAGTGAGAGAGTGGTAGTATGAGATAGGAAAAGCCAAGCACCTGAGGTCCTAAAACTGGCTGCTGATCAGAATCACCTGTGAAATTATCAAAATACAGATTCCCTGGCCTCAACCAGGACCTATGGAATCCGATGCTCAATGCTGAGCCCCAGGTTATTTAAAAGGCCCTCAGGAAATGTAGTCACTGCACGGGCCACTGTATAGGAGTGCCAAGTTATGGCCACCAAGTACCCACGAGATTCCAGGACCTTGGCATCCACTACCTTAGATACCCTTAGGAGTTGTATCATTTTTATCTTTCTATTATTATTATTATCTTAAAAAGTAATAGTCATTATAGAAAGTTATAATGAAAAAAGATTCAAAATAAAAAATAGCTAATAATCCTATCACAAGAAAGAACTACTATCAACTCTTGCATCTACTTTTTAATCTTTTTTCTGTATACATAGGCACACATTGGTGCATATATTTAGTTACCTATTTTTTACAGAATAGGATCACACTCTACTCAGCATTCTGGATAGACCTTTTTTCATGTGGCATCTTTCTATGCCATTAAATATTATTCTTCAACATCATCTTCAATGGTTATAGAGTATCCAATTTTATTGAGCTGCCAAATGTTTATTCAGTCCCTACTGTTGGATCTCAATTGTTTTCAATTTTTTGCCAATTTAAATAATGTTATGTTGAACATCTTTATGGATATTTCCTTGTATATGTCCTTAATATGATTTTATGATAAACTCTGAGAAGTAGAATTACTAAGCCAAAAGGTAGTGAGTTGCATTTATTCTGGGGGGACCATAAAGTTCTAAAATAATGCCCCGTCCATTTGAAGTAGGAGAAAAGTCCATAACACACGAAGATGAATATAAATGAAGAAGCAAGGGTGTATGAAGGGGTAAGGAAACTTATTTGATTTTTTTAGGACTGTAATAAATTGAATTTTAATGTATAGGAAAAATAAGCAATGTGTAGGACATTGTGATTCAAAGATGGCGGCACTAAATGACATCATTCTGACATTATATTGAGGAATATACAACACAAATCTTGCATGTATATTTGTGAGGTGGAGGACTTGGGAATAAGATTTAACTATTTCCATATAGAATTTGGAAGTCAGAGTACCTTGTGACGTTGATTGCAATGATTAAGATAGCTGCTTGTCTCTGACAAATCAACTGGATCCTGCTTCAGGAATCTAAACTTCTCTGTCAATTTAGAACCTTGGATTCCAATGAATTACATTGCCCAGTTTCAAAGAGCCATAAAAGGATGAATGAATAAGTGTTGTTTTTATTCATTTAAAACATACTTATTAAGCATCCACTATGTGCCAAGCACTGTGTTAGGTACTGCGGACAGCCCAGAACAAGATGAAATCCTGCCTTGTGAGGCTCACTTCCCAATGGGGCTTATTCAACTAGTGTGAGCCACTCTGGTGCTCACGGTTCCACTGTAAACAGTAAACCTCTTAAATTAACTAGCTTAAATTAAAGAGCATTTTTTTTTCTTTTCTTTCTTCATATAGACAAGAAAAATTATTTGCCATGAAGTCTAACAGAAGAAGATACCTATGGAAATAGTAAAAGAGAAGCTGAAAAAATAACCTGTCTGAAAAATACTGGGTTGCTCTATTAATGAAAGATAACAAAAGGCTCTATCCTAATACATTTCTCTAAGCTAAGTAGCAAGTGGTAGAAATGTACAATCACACAATAGCCCTAAGTTATTGGTGTCTCATCACTGAAGATGTGTTATATTTTATTGAGATATAATATTTCTTATTGATATAAAGAGAATGGATTCAGCAAATGAATTGAAGTCATGGTTCTACTTTACCAGAATAAGTTGACAAATCCAAAATATAGCAGCTATGCTAGCAGTATTAATGAAAACATATACTGAGCAATAGATATAATCTTTCTCATTTTCATGAAGGGATATCCTGTATGGTCAATTTGAAGTATGTTGCCTCACTATTTACGAAAAAATTCTAGTTCTTAGTACTCTTGGTCTATCTTTCCCCAAGATTGTATTTATTTGTTAAACATATTGAGACACTACCAAAATGCCAGTGATGCCACTATAAAAGAAATAACGCAGTAAAATAATATTATCAAATAATTCAATGATTTCTTAAAGAGAGGTGACTTCATAGCCATCAGCTAGAAATCAAAGAGTTCTGGCTGGCTCTTTCTCATCACAACACCTATATTGGCATCAGAAATCCACACAAGAAGCAGCTTTTACAAATAACTCTTCGGGCAGAAGTATCACTCACTAAGCTGTGTCTTTACATTCTTTGTGACAATAAAGAAATTGCATAGCAAAGAGCAGCAATCTGTGAAGATTGGCAAGTCATACTTGCCTAAGCCATCACTCTAGATTAAAGTATTTGCCTTAGTTTGTCAGTGGGTTATTGAAAAGTGTCTTGTCTTTGAAAGGCAGAACGTTATGAAGATGCATACACATTTTTTCTTGCAGTTATGTAAGGATGGATACTTTTAGACCCATATAAAGATCCATATAGTAGCTTCATGTAAACATCCAAGAAGGGGCATCAGCAGCCTGCAGTTCCCAGTGTGTTGTTTCATACAATGACTCTGGTCTGAAAACACGTGCCCAGCTGATCAAATCTGAGTCTGTGTGTGCTGTCTTCTTGCTCACTTAGAACATAAGCTCTGTCTGCATCATTAAGCTCAACACTAATTTGTTCCTAAAATGCTTTCATCTATCACTCATTGGCAGGGCCTGGTTGATAAAGTCCCCTGTGGTCCACATCTGTGATTAGTCCCCAGCTGATCTGCTCTTTCAAAATACTGGATGGAGCCAAAGTGTCCTTTGATCAAGTCCTCATAGAAAAAAATGTAAAACGATTTCATCTTTTTCTTGCCTGACTCAAACTTTCTTTCTGTCCATGTGGTTCTCAATGACCAAACACCAATCATGAAAACCCAAAGATTAATCTTATTTTCTGATGGAATCTTCTAAAAGGGGTACTACACTGCCTAGTAGACTATGAGAAAAAAACCAACACCACCATACACGATTTAGGGCTAGAGGGCAATGAAAATGTAACATTCTAGGAAAATAGCCAAGGGAGGTTTTGTTCCTGATGGTTCTTCATTACCCTAGAGCACCCACTATTGTAATTTGATCCTAACTTGTAGTGGAAGTGACCAACATTTACAAATAAAGAAATACACAAATAAATAAACTAAAGTAAAATAAAACCGTAAATCCAAAATCAGAGTGAGCAGAAGGTCGTCTTGGGAGTAGGAAGTCTGGAGTATGGAATGGGGATCTAGCTCCTGTTGTTTCCTGAATTAAAGTAGGGAGCCCTTTATTTATAAATTTAGATTGATTTTAGAGTCTGGGCTCAACATTGGGCCTTTTGTACATGTGAACTCGAAAGACAGAGGATAACAAAAATGGCTAACAGTTATTATGTGTTTAGTAGATGCTAGGCACCATTCTAAGCTCTGGTCATGAAGTAGCTGGCATCAACCCTATAAGGTAGGTAATTTCATTATCTCTATATTATAAATGGGAAAACTGAGGCCTAGCACGTTAAGAAATCAGTGCTTCTCAAACTTTAATGTGCATGATTTGCCTGAAGAACTTGTACAAACGTAGTTTCTGATTCAGCAGGTCTGCAATGGGGCCAAAGATTCTGCATTTCTGACAAAACTTCCAAGCGATGCTGAGGCTGCTGGTCCACAGACCACACTTTGAGCAGCAAAAGTTAAATTGCTCAAGGTCACATAAGTGGTACAAAGCCAAGCTGGGATGTGGCTTGGCTCCAGAGCCCACACTTACTGCCACCAAGCTTAGTGTCTGTGTCACAGATGCATCGTACCCTGGGGCACTGTGTTGGCCCAAGGAGTAGAAACAAGTGCCTGGAACCTTTTCCTATAGTATTTTTCAGCAACAACAAACATTTGTTAAGTGCCCACTACATAACAGGCACTGTGGTAAACACTTGGGATGTTAAAAAAATATTCTTGGCTCAAGAGATTCTCTTTTAGTCCACTAGATGCATGAATGGCCATTTGATTCCCTTCTTAATGAAGCAAATTAAAAGCCATTGATTGGCTGAATATTCTTGTTAGTTTAATTATCATACACAGAAAACATAGAGCATTAACTTTCAAAGAATCAGAGCATACTAATACATCTCTAACACCAAAGGGAGTCAATTTAATTTAATCTTTGGAGATTGAGGAAGAATTTTTGGGGTATTACAGAGCTTCAGGAACATCATTTGGAAAATTAATTAGACTACAATAGATTTAGGAAGAGTAGGAGTTTGGGCCTGATTCTATGGAATTATCTAGAAAATGACTCTAAAAAGAAGGTCTTGATAGTCTGTTTACCTGTCACGGGGGTTTCAATTTCATTTATAAAATGGACATTTTGCAATTCTTATTTTTATTACATAGAACAAAGATTCCCGAACTACGTGCAAAATTTTCAGAAGCCACAGGTCATACAAAACACCACCTTCAATAAAAGTTTCAAAAAATTTCCATCAGTCTCTATTTATTCAGAACAAATTTAGAAAGTTTTAAGAGTTTATTTTAGACAGTTTTTACCACTTAATTTGTAAACTTTTCCTTGTCTTTCTTCTGACCAAATCAAGAAAATGGAGTCCAGCATCCTGCTGCATTTTTGGCACACTCTGCATTAATTAGAATGCTCCAATGAGTCCCAAGATGGACCCCGCCAGCTGTAAATATCCTGCCTGGGCTCCCACTCTCCTGTCAAGTGCGAATCTTACCATCTTGGCACATGTCCAGTATCCTCCAAAGATTTCAGGGCTCAAAGAGTAAAAATGTAAATGATTTACTTTCTTGGGCATTAAGGCCTCCAGGGGAGGGACACCCACACACCAGAAGATGTAGAGGCCTTTCGTTAAAAGAGCACCCCGTCACATGGCCTCATTTAGTCTAGGCTGCTACTTCTCCCTCCCTCTTTTAATCACAACATTACTCTGCAGACGTGACTTCAGAAAAATCAAAACATCTTGAGGCCCCTGGCAAGTCCACACTTAACTTTAACATTCAGCATTGTTGTTTCCCACCGCTCTCCTCCACAGTTCATTTTTAACTGGTTATATTTTAAAACAAACAACCACAGAAAACGAAACGCTGCTAACACAGTCCTGGGTGCCAAAACAGGCAGGAAGGAAAGCACAGAGTGGAAAAGGCCAGCCTCGGTCTGTCTTCCCCACTCTGGGCAGCAGGCTCATTCCCACCGAGCCAGCATGGACTCACCGATGAGGGGAACTGCTCACTCAGGCAGCATCTGGGTTTTTCTCTCCATATTTTCTGTCACCCAGAGACCGACACACTGGCACTCCTTCCAGCTTTACTCCACTCCATATCTCTTCTCTTTTTTTAAGTATTTAAGAAAGAAAATGCAAGAGGTGGGGAACACTATCTCAAACGCTAGAGGAGAGAGATGTGATTAAAAGTCATCATGGATGTTTTTGGTCGCTGAAAGTTCTGGCATTCAGAGCTCTCCACAACAGGAAACCTCCCCCCACAACCACCTTTCTGATGGTATCCATCCTCTGGACCTGTAGAATGCAGCATGGCCATCATTGTCTGAAAGCTACGCAAGCTCATCCACCTCTCTGAGTGTGATCAACCTCTTCCCCCGTCCCCCAAAGTCCCCCACCACAGGCAAATCCTTCTTGTCTTTCAAAGCCTACCTAGGATGCCTATCTTAGACTCTCCATCCTCTCAATCCCCATATTACTTTGATTTACTTCTTTTTCGGAACTCACTCCATTTTAATTTATACACGGGCATCTTCTAAGCTGTGAGCTACTTGAGGGTCTGGGTCTTCTTATTAACTTTTGTATCTCCTGTTGCCAGTTTATTATACGTAAGACGTTCTTTGAAGTTCTGTCCCATGCTACCATGAGGATGGACCTTGAAGACATCATGCTAGCTGAAATAAGCCAGTCACAAAAAGACAAATACAGTAGGATTCCACTCATATTCTAGATATAGGTATCTAGAATAGTTAAATTCCTAAAGATAGAAAGTAGAATGGTGGTTGCCAGGGGCTGAGGGAGGGGGAATGGGGAATTCTTTAATGGGTACAGTGTTTTAGCTCTGCAAATGGAAGATTTCTGGAGATTGGTTGCACAACAATGTGAATATCATTAACACTATTGAACTGTACACTTAGAAATGGTTAAGATGGTAAATTTTATGTTATGCATTTTTTACCACAATAATAATAAGGAAAGAAGTACTCAGAAGATGGCTGATAACAACAAATTAGGGAACTTTTTATTTGACAATTAAAGTACTCTGTGTGGAGTGCTTGATTATCTCTAACCACCCCTTGCCAAGTTTTGACTTCCTTAGGGTTAGAACCAGGGCTGGTATTCTGCATACCCCATCTCAATTTGCACCATGCTACCCACATGCAATTATTAATCATCTTCCCCTGCCATATGTGATAAACAAGAGTTGAAAACTTGTAAGTGCTATACTTTATATGTGGAATATAACTTTTTGGCAGTATGACAATATATCTAGTACCATTTATGTTCCAGGCAATGAAGCTACAAGGTGTATGAGACTTACTTGCATTTGACAAGCATATCTTCAAAGTGGTAAGCAAAAATGGGACAAGTAATTACACCACAGTATAATACAGCGCAACAAAGAGGAAGGAGCAGTTCAGGCTGCTTTTGGAATAGTGTTCAGACTTCTTGGAAAGGAATATAGGACTGTTTTCCCCTACCTCAAAAACCCACCCAAAAATATGTCAGGCTGGCAAAATTCCCACTATTTCTAATATCATTTTCTGTGTTCTCACTTACAATATCGAAACAGCATACTACTGTAAAAATGTCTGTGTTGGAGAAAAAAAATCAAGCTCTTGGCAGAATCATAATGAATTTTTAATAATTTGATGTGATAGCAACTTCAAGTTGTTCTATTATGACTGCCAAAATTTCCTCGTTTTGGGGAGGGTTTACGCAAGAGGCATTCTGCAAAGCCATCCAAAGCAGCAAGAAATTCACACCCTCCGGCTTAAAGTCATTAGCATGTATAATACACATTTTTAAGTACTTGAGATTTGATTTTGGATAAAATGAGAATGAAGTCCGAAGCTTACCACTTAATTTCATTAGTAGGCCTCCATGACTGGTTTGTATTTGGCAGATGTTAACTAATTTGCAATCCCAAAATAATTTTCATCTTGTATTACATTCGTCCACTGACATAAAATCGCCAATAAGAACATATTTTCCAATAATCATGATGTATCTATAGTGTGTGTCCAAGAGCTCAAGTCTTAAAAGCAACGTCATTTATTTTTTAGTAGACATTATTTCTTAGAGAAATTTTAGGTTTACAGCAAAACTGAGCAAAAAGTACAGAGAGTTCCCAGATACCCGCTTCCCCAACACACTCGCAGCCTACTCCATTATCAACACCCCACACCAGAGTAGTGCATTTGTTACAACTAATGAACCTACATTGACACATCACTATGACTCCAAAAAGTCATAGTTCACATTAGGGTTCACTCTTGGGGTTGTAATGGGGTTTATAATGACATATATTCACTCTTATAGTATCATACAGAATAGTCTCTAGGTCCTAAAAGTCCTCTGTGTTCTGAATATTCATCCTTTTCTCTCCCCAGCCCCCAGCAACTGCTGATCTGTTTACCTTTTCCACAGTTTTGCCTTTTCCAGAATGTCAGATAGGTGAAATTATACAGTATGTAGGCTTCTCAGGTTGACTTCTTTCTCTTAGTAATATGCATTTAAGGTTCTCCCATGTCTTTTCATGGCTTGATAGCTCATTTCTTTTGAGTGCAGAATAATATTCTACAGTCTGGATGTTTATTCACCCACTGAAGAACATCTTGGTTGCTTCCAAGTTTTGGCAATTATGAAAAGAGCTGCTATAAACATCTGTGCACAGATTATTGTGTGGACATATATTTTCCAGTCATTTGAGCAAACACCAAGGAGGGTGATTGCTGGATTGTATGGTAGAGTACGTTTAGTTTAGTGAGAAACTGTCAAACTGTCTTCCGAAGCGGCTGTACCATTTTTCATTTCCACTAGTTCCACATCCCAGCCAGCATTTGATGTTGGTGTTTTGGATTTTAGCCATTTTAATAGTTGTATAGTGGCATCTCATTGTTTTAATTTGCAATTCCCTAATAACACATGATGCTGAGCATCTTTCCCTGGCTTATTTGCCATGTGCATATCTTCTTTGGTGAGGTGTCTGTTCAGGTCTTTTGCCTATTTTTAAATCAGATTATTCATTTTATTATTGTTGAGTTTTAAGAGTTCTTTGTATATTTTGGATAAGAGTCCTTTATCAGAGGTGTCTTTTGCAAATATTTACTCCCTGTCTGTGACTTGTCTTCTCATTCTCTTGGTAGTGTCTTTCATAGAATAGAAATTTTTGTTTACTGAAGTCCAGCTTATCATTTATTTATTTCATGGACCATGTTTTTGGTGTTGTATCTATAAAGTCATCACCGTAATTCAAGATAAGCTAGATTTTACCCTGTATTATTTTCCAGGTGTTTTACAGTTTTTTTGTCTTACATTTAGGTCCCTGATTCATTTTGAGATAATTTTTGTGAAGAGTATAAAATCTTCCTCTAGATTTATTTTTCTTGCATGTGGATGTCCAGTTGTCCCAGCACTGTTTATTGAAAAGACTATTTATTCTCCATTGTATTGTCTTTTCTCCTTTGTCAGAGATAAGCTGACCATGCTTATGTAGGTCTATTTCTGGGCTGTCTATTCTGTTCTGAAGATCTATTTGTATATTCTTTCACCAATATTACACTCTCATGATTAATGTAACCTCATAATAAGTCCTAACGTCAGGTAGCATCATCCTCTGACTTTGTCCTCCTTCAGTATCATGTTGGGTATTCTGGACCTTTTGCCTTTCCATATAAATTTTACAAGCAGTTTGTTGGTATTCACAAAATAACCTGCTGGGATTTTGACTGGAATTATGTAGATACAGTTGGGAAGCTCACATTTTGACAATATTGAGTCTTCCACAAACAGGGAATGTCTCTCCATTTATTTAGTTCTTTGATTTCTTTTATCAGAATTGCGTGATTTTCCTTATACAGATGCTATGCATATTTCCTTAGGCTTATATCTAAGTATTTTCATTTTGGGGGTGCTAATGTAAAGGGTATTGTGTTTTTAATTTCAAATTCCACTTGCTTATTGCTGGTATACAGGAAAGCAATTGACTTTTGCATATTAACCTTGTAATCTGCAACCATGATATAACCGCGTGTTGGTTCCAGGATATTTTTGTTGTTTTTGATTCTTTCAGATTTTCTACATAGCCAGTCATGGCATTTGTGAACAAAGACAAGTTTTACATCTTCTTCCCAATCTGTATACCTTTTACCTGCTTTTCTTGTCTTATTGTATTAGCTACAACTTCCAGTATAATGTTGACAAGGAGTGGTAGAAGTCATTTATTTTTAATTTTTTTCATATTTGTCTATTTTTAACTCTTTTCTATTTTACATTTCCAAGTTACATTTCAATAATTCATTCCAGCATGTAATGTTTCATCAAAAGTAATCTCTTTAATTTCGTAAGAAGATATACGCTTATTGTATAGCGAAATGTTCTTCAGTACTAATAAAATGTTTTCTTAGTAAGTTGGGGCAATAAGACTTGAAAGAACTGGATAAAATGAACAAAAGTTTTATTTTTAAAAGCCAAAAATTTATGAAAAAATAGTACACTTTGTGACATAAAGGTTGAGTTTAAAAATTTGACTACTTGGCTGAAATTAACAATGAAATGATTCTTCGAAATGAGCTATTGTTACACTGTGTCTACTCTATATCCAAAATATCTAGAGAAATGCAAAAAATCATTCATTCCTTCTGATTTCTATAATTAGAGGAGTACAGACTAGTGGATTCTTTGAACACAAGCTTTAGAGTAAGACTGTCCCTAGTAAAGTCTTGTCTTAATTAGATCAGTTCCTCAAATGGTCTGATACAATTTCCCACCTATATGAGGATATTAATATTGTCTACCTAATGGGCTTCTAAAGGATTAACCAAGACATTTCATGGAAGCAGTGCTTAGTGCAGTGCAAGGTTCATGGCAAACACTCATGGATGTTGACTAATATTATTACTACTACTTCCTGACGTTATGGGCATTACAGTATTTCTGTGATTTTGAAAAACAGGTCCTATTGCTTTCACCCTGGCCACCTAAAGCTCATTCATAAGCAGCCAGTGTGAACCTTCCGTAAGTCAGGTCATGTTACTCTATCGCTCATAACTCCTCCAGTGGATCCCTTCTCACCAAGGTAAAATTTAGGGCCTACAAGACCCTACACAACCTGCTCCCCACCCTGTTCCCCTTTTTGAATTCCTCTTTTCCTACTGTTTCACTCCTCCTGCCTAGCCACATTGGCCTCCTTGCATTCCAAGCATGGTCCTGCCTTAGGTCCATACACTCACTCTCCCCTCTGCCTGAGATCCCAGAATAGATGCTCTCAAATGTCCCTTCATCAGAGAGGCCACCTTACCACCTTATACAAAAGATTACCCTTTCCAACACTGTATTCCCCTTACTCTGCTAAATTTCTTAACCAGGAGACACATACTAGTTATTTGTTTCTTTGTTTATTATCTTCTCTCCAAGTAGAATGAGATCTATTTGGGCAGGCATTCTTTTCTGTTTCTATTTCCTGCTACATCCCAGCATCTAGAATTGTGCCTGGCAAAGAGTAGGTATTCCCTATTTGTTTAAGTAGTTAATTAACTGTATGACAAATATTAGAAACTTTTCCTATTTTTTTTCCTCTAGTCTAATAGTTTCATCTCATCTGATTGTTAGGAGGTGATGAATGGTGCCTCATTAACAAAAAAGGAACAAAACACGTGAACTTAGTTCATGCCTGGGTACCCTGTGTCAGTGTCACGATCCAATGTACACACCAGGATAGATGCGGAGAGGGCTAATGGCCACTCTGAGTTTATTATAACCAGCGTTGCAGTATATACATAGCTTACAGCTGTTAAACATACACAGGTGTTCTGGACAATGTAATTAGCGGATGCCAAGAATTCTTAGTGATTTCTCAAGGAGCCCTCCCTCAGCCTCTGTTTTGATATTAACATGTTTTTGCTGTGCTCATATATTTTTATCTCGGAGCATACAAGGCCTCCTAGGCAACGGCCCCTCCTGGTCCCGATATCGTGTCTCCATCTGTGCCCCTGGGCGACTGTGCCTGGCTTAGGTTGCCTCCCCCTGGAGGTCTTACCCATCAATGGCTAACTGGCCTTCTCACCTCCCGGTCACTGTTTGTTGGCAAGCCTTTTCCAGTGATTATTAACCCTTCCTGCATCAGGGGCGGCTACACCCTGGAGCCCAGGAGTAGCTTACTTGATGTTCTTTTTTAAATGTTTATAAAATACCAAATTTTATACATTCACAATATTCTCAACAATACAATTTCTTAATGGTTAGGACAGTGCTACTCAAAGCACGTCTCCTGGAACCACACTTTCAGTATGACCCAGGAGCTTGTTGGAAATGCAGATTCTTGGCCTCCACCGCAGGCCAACCCCCAGGTGACTTGATGAGCAGTAAAGCTTGAGAAGCCCTGTTCAAGGAATGCTTAAATGACTCATTCGGTTCTTTGACTTCCTCTTATAAATCATAATATAACAGGTATAAATAGAGCTGGTTATTAATGTAGATCATGCCATTGCCTCTCATATTGACAAGTTACCCTTTTTCATCTATACATGCCTGAATGACACATTCTCTGGCTTCAGAAGTTCAGATTTCTTTCAGCTACTTGTGCTGCTACAGCCCAGCTATTCATCCCCTGGCGCCCTCCCACGATCAGCTGACACTAAAATCCTTCCCTGTCTAATTCAACCACCCCAGAAACACAAACAAAACTGAGTTTATTTCTTTTAAGTGCCTTCCTTTAAGGCAGAGGTTTTCAAACATTTTGTAACCACAGATATTTTTTTCTTCCCCAAAGGAAACATGTTGTAGATGCTTAATATACAAAACTGGAAAATATGAGACTGCTCTGGCTGCTATGGGCTGCCTTGGTCTCTCCAGCTCTCTTTCCCCGACCTGCCTCCCTTCTCCTGCCTAGTTGAGAATACTAGGTAGGACTCACAGTTGTTAGGTTGGAAAACCTCTGCTGTGGGGCAGTTTCTCAGAGTGTAGTCAGCACCAGGACTTCTGGGCCTGTACTCCCAGCCAACAGAGCAGAATTCCTGATCCCAGCATAAGCATCCCCAGATAAGGCATCTGCACACTAGAGCTTGTGCATCACTGCTCTAGGAACTCCAAACTGTCATTTTCACTGAAGGAAAACCATCATATAAGCACACTGCTTGCCTGCAGTCATTCCAAATAATCTCATTCAAGGTATTACACTCATTCACACAGTGAAATTACCAAGATAAGTTAAGAGTGAAGTCTCATTTTCTCTGCAAAATTTGAAATAAGGCATTAGTTCTAAAAGTTAAATGCACAGAAATTCTGATGCACTGCTTACTACATTTACAATTTTAACTAATTTAGTAAACATTTATCACCACTTTTCTAGGAGATTTTGGGGGAAACTACAGTAAATTGGACAAATATCCTGTCCTCAAAGGCATAAGGTATATGCAGAAGGAACTGGATCACAAAAGATAGAAAAGCAATAGAAAGTAATAAGAAGTTCTGGAAGGGAGATGATCCCTTCCAGTTTTGAAGATTAAGGGATGGCTGCTGGTAGTTCAGCATTTTCCGTTTCACACAGAGTTAAGACTTAAAGTTGACCTGGGATAACTCGTCTCTCTTTTCCTGATTCTTTCCAGATGCAACATAACTAAGACATCCTCTTCAGCACAGCGGGCAGAGTACCAGGAGAGCTCTCTCCTGCTCTGGGGGTGGGCGGTGGGGGACTGCTGGGAGAAGGAAGCACAGGAGGATGCTGCCTCTGCTGGCCACCTGGTGTGCCAGCAAGTGGTGCCAGGGCTAGTCCCCAGCCCTGCAAAAGACATGCAGTGAGTAAATGAGAAAAGTGTGATTAGTAGTCAGATTAACTGAGATCTGTGTGGGAAGTAAAGGCTGGACCGTCCCGTCACAGAGCAGACAGTGATCTGAAGGCTCTTGCTACACTGGTGATGTCACTTACCATACTGTGCAAATTTACAAGAATTTATTTAATCTATTGTGTGGGTTGAAATAATTACATATTTCAATTGAAAATATAAAGAGATGGGGCCAGCCAGGTGGCACAGCGGTTAAGTGCACACATTCTGCTTTGGTGGCCCGGGGTTTGCCAGTTTGGATCCCGGTTGCGCACATGGCACTGCTTGGCAAGCCATGCTGTGGCAGGCGTCCCACATATAAAGTAGAGGAAGATGGGCATGGATGTTAGCTCAGGCCCAGTCTTCCTCAGCAAAAAGAGGAGGATTGGCAGCAGATGTTAGCTCAGGGCTAATCTTCCTCAAAAAAAAAAAAAAAATATATATATATATATATATATATAAAGAGACTATTAGACTTTTAGCTGAATTTTCTCAGAGCCTACTGGTATCTCAATTCCTATAGAGAGAATATTTTCTTAACTAAAAGTATTATGGTCTACAGAGAGTGCATTGAAGGTGTCAATAATCCCAAATTTATTAATCATACAATAAAACTCTAAAGAAGACTGAGGCAATTTTATGATAAACTAAAATAATAAGATTATATTTTTTAAATCTTCAGATAAATATCAGTGACAAGATAGTAGAGTCAGATACATTAGGAAACTTATTGAAGTATGTAAATATGTACAAAGGGTAATTATTCTGCTAATATTAATGCTCAGAGAATGAATATAAAGGTTTAATTTTGCTCTAAAGAACATGAAAATGGTTTCTATTTTCAGAAAGAATTCTTTCTCTTTGAAAATCATATTAAAGAATTAGCTTATAGGTCTACTAATACAAACCCAATTTGTTGGTCAAAGGTACATAAATATATAATTTAATTATATTTTAATGCAACCTTTAACTCTCAAGTATATCCTCTTTGGACAAAAGGTATTGTAAGGCCACCCTTTCCATAAACAGTATATACAATTGTTTCAGACTTTACGTATTGACATTTTGCATAAACTGTATCTTGCTGAGCATTCCTTTGCAATTTACTACTTTTTTTAACTTAACACTGTGATTTGTAGATTTATTAATGTTGATAGACCCAACTCATTTGTTTTAATTATAGAATTATCACAGACTTATCATAATCCTTTATAAGAATAAAAACACTGCTTATTTATCCACTCTCCCATATAAAGACATCTGTGTTGTTTCTTCTCTTTCACAAACTCAAACAGTCCTGTTATGATCATCTATATAGATGTCTCCTTGTGTATTTGGAATTGCAGAATAGGCATAACTAGTTCATTAATGATTGTGAAGTTGTGAATTGCTCTCTCTAGTGTTTGAATCAATTGTCATTCCCATCATCATGTAAACAAAAACTCATTGTCCTGTATCCTAATCTACATTTCATATAGTCAAAATTTAAAATTTTGGCCTATCCGGTAAGGGTGCAGTATACAATATATATTTTTTTTGAAGAAGAAGATTAGCCCTGAGCTAACATCTGCTGCCAATCCTCCTCTTTTTTTGCTGAGGAAGACTGGGCCTGAGCTAACATCCATGCCCATCTTCCTCTACTTTATATGTGGGACGTCTACCACAGCATGGCTTGACAAGCGATGCATAGATTTGCACCCGGAATCCCAACCAGTGAACCCCAGGCCGCCGAAGCGGAATGTACAAACTTAATCACTGCACCACTGGGCCTACCCTACCATATTGTTGTTTTAATATCCATTTCTCTGATCATTGATGAGACCTTGAGCATATTTCTACACTAATTGATCATTGTTTTTCCTAAATGCTATTTTTATCTACTACTTTGGTTCCTCCTGTTTTTGCACCCATCAAACTAATACCTATTATTTTTTACATCAATATTCATTTAGAATGATCCATATTTACTTGTATATTTGCTGAACATCATCCCTTTCATCCCATTTCTTCATCTTGGGTTCAAACTCATTCTTTCCTGCTGTAAATACTTTAACAGTTCTTTCAGATTGACTGTAAATATTCTCAGCATTTATCTAAAAATATCTGTATCTTCCTCTCATTCTTGAAAAATATTTTTGTTGGGTAAAGAATTCTAAGTCATCAGGTATTTCCTGCAGTCATGTGATATTACTCCACTACAATCTTTCTCTATTATTCTTGTAGGGAGCCATTCAAATCATTGTTCCATTCTAGGTAATCTCTTCTCTTCATTTGATTTTAAGATATCTTCTTTGTCCTTGATGTTTTACTCCCTTTAGGAAGTGAATTTATTTTTATTTATCTTGATCAAGAACGACTGTACGCTTTTTTATTTATCTTTCTTGTGACTGTGTACTCTTGAATCAGAGAATTTATGCACACTGGAAAACTTTCAGCCATTCTCTTTGAAAATTATCTCCCTTCTCTGTTCTTTATTCTCCTATAATGGAATTCCTGTTAGATATATGATCACCCATCTCATTCCAAACTCCTAGTTTCTTAAAACTATTTTTTACCTTTTAACTTATGTCACATTATGGGCAATTCCCTCATACTTACCTTCCAGTTCACTAATTCCCTCTTTGGCTTTTCCCAGTTACCAGTTTTAACTCATCCATTGAGGATTATATTTTTATTCCAGGAGCTAAAATTATCTTCCATTCAATAGCAATCTTTTTCTATTATGTCTGTTTTGTGTTTTAGGTTTCAAGTTTTTCTTTTATGCTTTAATTAACATAAAACATTTTTCTTTGTATTCTCTTTCAAATTGTCATTTTATTTTCTCAAGTTTCGGGGGGAACCAATGTTCCATTTTTTGGTGTGTGCTCACATCCACTGAGGGGGAACATTCCTTTGTTTGATTTTATAATGTTTGATCTTGAGTCCTCCCTTTAGTAGGGACTGTTTTTCTCTGGAGGCATCAATGCCATGTCACCTGAGTGTTCTCTGGAAGGACTTTATGTATGTTCTACTTGAAACATCAGATGTGCCATAACAGTGGGATTGATATTTATATTAACTTCTCATTCTGGACCATATAGGTACTGCAGATGTTTAGATTTATCTAATTTCTCCTAATTTCTTACTTTTTTTTCCCACTTCTCACATTTTCTTTTAGTCTCCTAGGTGCCCATTGTATGTGAAGGATGGCCTTCCTTCCCTCCACAACACATCAGGACCACCAGAACATCAGCTCACGCATTTAAATTGGGGGTTTATCCAATCCTCAATTTAAAGACAGCTGGGGCCAGCCTCGTGGCACAGCAGTTAAGTCTGGCATGCTCTGGTCTGCCATTAACCTGGCAGCCCAGGTTCATGGGTTTGGATCATGGGCCTGGACCTACACCACTCATCAAGCCATAACATGGAGGCTGTGTTGTTTCTACTTTTTCACTCATCCCTAGAAAATTTCCTTCTTTTATTTGCAGTCTCACCCGTGATTTTCAAAAATTTATTAAATATTATTTTAGGCCTCCATCTTTCTGGTTCCAGAACTCTCTGACACTGTGAAAGCCATACTACCCCAGGACTGCCTATGTCTTTACTTACCATATGTGGGAGAAAAATAAACTTCTACCTTGTAAAGTCACTCTTATTATTTTGTGTTTTCTGTGACACAGTCAAAAATAATCCTGTTACACCTTTGACTGTTTAGATTGGAGAATAAAATACTAAGGGAAACATTAATATTGTCAAAATAACAAAGGGATCACCATCCTTGCTAAAGAAAAGGATTTTTGAAATGGGTTGTAACATAGAGAGAAGGAAGGACATTTCACAGAAAGGACGTTATCGACATTGTAACCTGTTTTCTTAGCATCTGCAGATGACTAACATTACCTCTGATGTTCTCTTTCTGCTTTTTAAAATCTCTTTACATCATCAGGAACATAATCAACCAAAATGTGTTTTAAGAAAATAAGAAGCAGAAGAAAAGAAAGGCAAATGTTGAGAGGGACGTGTATGCATCATAATCATACATTTTGACTTAGCACAAGATAGCACAAGTCCCCAGCACCCCTAGCTCTTGAAAAAAAATACTGTCATCATGGCCCTGACACATTCTCCATCCCTTATGTTACTCTAATATGACAACTCTGCTCCATTGTACTTATTAAATGTATTCACCTCAATTTTTACATCTGAGTACTCACCTTCCAGTGCTGTCTCCTTCTAGAACTCATCATGAACTAAATAGATACATAGGGAGGCCCTTCTCCATAGAGACTTTACTACACAAAAAGCTTTACTGGCCACAGACAGAGTTTTTACAATTACCTGGCCTTCCAGGTGGCGGGGCATCATTCTCGCAGTCACTGTTCAGAATAACAGCCAGGCCCACCGAGTGGGTGGGGAGGACGGAGCTGCTGAGGTCCACACGCGTTAAGCTCTCAGGTTCCCTCTCAGAGCCCCCCATGGCAGCACTTTGTGGCTTGTCCCCTCCAGGTGTGTTCGTTTCTTGGTCTTTTCTCTGGGGTCTCAGCACAACGTGAACGATGCTCTGCTGGTCTAGGTCACAGCTCTATGTGGCAGCGAGGTGAAAACACACAAGAAAGGGGCAAGCATGAAAATATCAGATAAAGATGAACTTGTCCTCAGTCCTAGAGCATGCAATTATTCTAAAATCTGTTTAGGTATGCGATCCATGTGGCGTCACAGAGCGTAAAGGAGGGTGACAGGTATGACTGATCCAGTTAGGCAGACTTATCCTGCCAGCAGGGCCGCAGCACTCACACATGTGTGTGTTACACAGCTACACTGAACTGGGGCCAGAAACTGAAACGTGGGGCTAGATGGAACACGACAACAAAAAATTAAAGTAATAGTCAAAGGGACATGAAATCTCCTAGGAAAAAAACTGCATACATAAGCATGGTGAAAAGTAATACTCTTTTAAAATTAATTTATTTCAGAAATATGTGCTCTTAATTACCAAATTTAAATACTGGCATTCCTTTCTGTTTTAAAAAGTACTGAGAGTTGTTATTATCCATTACTAGTCATTTTTATCTAGAATTTACAATAAATGTGTTCACGGTGGACTCCACATACGCCACGTGTGTCGCTAGCAAACACATCGCCACACCAATGGGGAAGCAATTGACAGCACACGGATGTGACTCCATCCCAAGGGTCATCACTGTTTCATCCAATTTCACAGTTAAAATCAATGAACATCTACAACAGTGTTCTGCATCTATATACTCACGTGTATGAACAGGACACTTGAAAATTTAGTAAAGTTAGAAGTCAGATTATTTGCTAGCACAAAGACCAGATTACTTTAAATCAAATCCCAATTTCAGAATATCTGCTGGATAGAAACAATCACTCATCCGTCTGTGACCTTCTTCCTGCAGAGTAAGAGTTTACTCTCTCAAGAAAGCCCTGAATCCCAACGTCTTCAAATTACCTCTTGCCTTTCTCTCTCATCTTAGCAATGTTCAGAGGACATCCATGCAAAACACAAGGATACTAATAACAATAATAAATTCTGCCCCCTCATCCGCTGCCCCACCCAGCGCTCCATAGTCATCACTATCAAGCTTTTAAGAGTGGTGGCCCTCATCCATAGGCAATTCCTGCCTGAACACCACTGCTTGGTGTCTGCCTCCTCAACTCAGGAAGGTCACCAGGATGCCCTCTGGCCCTAAATCCCATTTCTACCTCTTCTGCATCCCACGCCCTGGACCTCTGTCACTCTGACACACTTGCCCGCCCTGCCGCCTGTCCTCATAGCTCTGTTTCTCTCCCCAGGACAGCTCCTGCTCAGCAGTGGTCACTAGTTCATCATTTTCTGTTCCCACAGTCCACTCCTACCTGACCTCCCTATTTCTGTCAAAGCACCATCAAATTCTGCATTATCCAGGTGTCAGGCCCTCCTCTCCCACCTAAAACTCTGATTATCCTCCCATATTTTCTAAAGGCATCAATGGAATCATCACCTTGGACTACACCTTCCTCTGTTACATCCAGAAAGATGTAACACATTCTGACTCAGAATAAAATGCCTTCAGCATTTTTATATCCCAGTTATTACCTTCCCATCTGAGGCCTCCATCATTACAATAGCTGTGTAATTACTCCCTCACCTCTTCTCTCTCCCTACAATCCATTATGTACAAGAGTTTGTGGCATGTGCTACATCATCTTTCTAAAGTGTCTCACAATTACCTGTGAAATCAAATCTAACATCTTACTACCTTCTTCAACTGTGGATAGACTTTTCTCCTTTTAGACCAAGTGGTTTATGATTTTTATCTTCTTTACCTCCCCTTCATTGTATATGTGGTAGATTAGCTTATTCTTCAAAAATATTCACTCTTATCTTCCCTCCTCCTGCCATTGATTTTGGGCTTAGCCACGTGATCGGCTTTGACCAGTGGGACATTAGCAGCTATGACTGAACCAGAGCCTTAAAATGTATTTGCACCACTGCCATAGCCATCCAAAGCGCACCCCTGGGTAGTGCCTGCCTCTTCAGCCTGGGCGCCAGAATTGCACATGTGGCACAGCCCTGAGCCTGACCCACAGGGAGGACCAAGCGCAGCTACACCCACAGCTTGAACAGAGCCTTCCCACTGAATGCAGGCTGGGGACCCTTCAGACCCCCAGCTGACCTGAAGACACGCAGAACAGAGACACTTATTAATGTATGGCACCGAGATTTTGTGGTTGTCACTAAGCAGTAATAGCTGACAATACTCTATTTTCCATTCTGAGTGGACTAATTGACGTCTTATCATTATTTATCATCACATCAGTGCTCAGCCAGCACTCTAGGAATTGTACATAGCCTTTAGCCTAAGTAATTTCACACAAACTGACATCAAGATCTGAGTATACTCAAGGGTGGGCACGTGAGGACAGGGGCTTTGCAACAAGAAGAAACAGTTGAGAATGAGCATCTTCATATATCCTGAGGTTTTTATCCACATGTGTCCTTTTCAAGGAGCCTCAAGAATTTGGTCAGATGCAATTCCCCTCTCCACATTCAGGGCTTGTGTGCTTCACGTTATCCTCCCAGATGAAAGCAATGCCTTCCCCTCTCATCTGAATGCCAACCGTCTCTGCCTGTCATGCTCTTTTTATTGCAGTGGTCAGAGCTTGGGCAGGATGTGTGTGGGGAGTGAGTGTGTGTGTGTGTGGGTCTGATCTTGTGACTTAATTTAGGAATTCTTGAGAGCAACGACTGGTTCATATTTATCTTTTTATTTACCAGAACGCCTGAGACAGTGCTTTGAAGCTAGTAGATATGAAAAATATGTCTGTGAATTGAAAAGGTGAATGACTGAAGGGCAACAAGAATGAAAGAACGAACAAATATAAATAGTCATAAGTTCAATGCCCAAAGTGCTCCATGGGGAATCAGGAGAATGTGGAAGAAAGAACATGGAATTTAAAGTCATATAGACTCAAGCCTGATGTAATTTATTAGCTGTACGATTTTGGCAAATTACTTTTCCTCCCTAAGCTTCAATTTCTACATCTGTCATTGGCAACAATATTACCAACTTTGAAGACTGCTCTGAAGATTTAAGGGAATATAAAGAGTGCACACCTCGATCCACAGTAATAACTCAGTACGTACTTTTAGTATCGTTAGCATCATTTACGAGTTTTGAAAACTAAAGAGGATGGGTCCCTTGTCTGTGCATCAACAATGCCTCAGAATCCTATTTGGCTGCTCCACTCACACAATCCTATTTGGAAAATGTACAAAGAAGGTGGAATAAACAGAACCTACAGATGTGACAATTATTCTGGTAGCACTCCAGCTTTCTGTAAACTAAACATTTATACCAAAAAATATCCCTAGATGCTCAGATGCCATGAAACACATGAAGAACCGGAGCTAATTCTCAGGGGCTGCTAAAATTTCACAAATATGGAAGAAATTCAAAAACTGAGATTTTCCTTTCAAATTCAAATTTTCCTAATGCTCAGGGTAGAGCTGCAAACGGGATTAGGAAGACCCCAAACAGATTTCAGTTACAGTGCTGTTTACAGAACTCATTTCCCTCAGTCTCCTTCCATGGCTCTGTGACCGTTCATTGCTTAATTCTTTGACTCCCTGGTAGAAACACTGATCCGGGAAGCAGCTCCTTTGCCAGATTACACAACTGCACCATCATGCTAGTTCAGCTCAAAGCCACGTTAATAACACATCCCACGGACAACAAATTGGATAACACTCAGTCCTTTAGCCACTCCAATGCCCAAAATAATATTCAGTTTTCATGGTATACAAATAATTCCTCAGCTTTGTGAGGTAGAGATTTTCAGCGGGAAGACAGTAGAGTTCTCCAATAAGGTTTTAAGCTTTCTCAGGGCAAAAACAATCTCTTATTTATCTTAATTTCTTCAATAACTAGAATATTGCCTGGCAAAGAGGAAACACAATACATTTGTATGTTTTTTGTGTTTCAATAACAACGTATTAATTCAACAAGTAAGACAGTGACATAAGTTGTTTAGTGTGGACAAAATAAGTAGGTATTCATCCAACTGGACTTGGTCTCATGCTGCCAAGAAGAACTATTGCCCCATTGGGGACTGAGACATCAGTATCTTGGACTTTCTTTATACAGAATTTTAAATTTGGAGATACTCCAGTATTAATAAAATATGTACAGGAGTGGTTTGCCATCCAAGACCAACTCTCGCCCAACTGGCCATTATTCAATAATACACAAGACATTGATGTATTTTTCTTTTTCTAAAAAGGAGTCCCTTTGATACAGGTATTAGGATTCAAATATTTGAGAGCCTGGTAATACAATTAGAACACTGGAAATAAGCAAAATTTGAAAAACCTGATAATGCTTTTCAAAATATTCTTAACCATTTAAACCTTGTAAAATTAAGTAATGTTACTCTAACAAGAAAAATTACTAGGGGTTGAAAAGCTATTGGAATGTTTTCCAAACACGGAGAGAAGGGTTAGATGGATAGTTTCTAAAATGATTAATAATGAGATTGAAAAATAGTTAATAAGGTCACATTATTCAAAAAGTGCTTTCATGTGCTATAACAACAATTACGTTAATAATAAAAGTAAAATAAATACATAATATTTTGAGCTCTAACTAGCCTGTGGACTGTGTTACAAGGTCTTTAGATGTAATAAGTTGTTTAATATTTTCATAATCCTCTTAGGGAGCTACTTGTGAGTTGTGTGTAAAGCCAGGAGAACTGAGCCTGGCACAAATAAAGCTCTTTAAACATTACTTGTTGTCACTGTTTTTCATTTCATTTCCATTTTACAGAAATGAAGGTCAGCCACAGAGAAGTTTATAACAGGTTCAATGTCACCCAGCTCCTAAGTGCAAAGCCAGGATAGGAATCCAGGCTGAGGACTCCCCGATATCCTTCCTTGAGCTCCCAATCTCCACAGTGTGGCTGCTGAAAGGAAGTGGGGTGGTGGATGGGGCAGACAAAGGGCAAGTCTACAGGGGTCATAGTGAAGAACAGGGTTTGGAAGCTGCCATGCGTCTGCCCCAGGCACAAAGGAATGATTAGGAGAAAAGCCAGATGTCCAGAATGTTAAAAACTGGGGGAGATAGCCATTGGGACAATTGAGGTCACAAAAGAAAGTTTGGGTGGATCTGATACAGAAAGAAAAAGGATAACAAAAATAAGAACCAGAGCCAGCCCTGGTGGCCTAGTGGTTAAAGTTCAGCGCTCACCGCTGCGGGGACCCAGGTTTGTTTCCCGGTCGTGGAACCACACTGCCTGTCTGTCAGTTGCCATGCTGCAGCGGTGGCCCACATACAAGACTTACGACTAGGATATACAAGTGTGCACTGGGGGCTTTAGGGAGAAAAAAAAAAAAAAGAGGAAGATTGGCAACAGATGTTAGTTCACGGTGAAATTTTCTCTGCAAATAAAAAGAAAATAAGAACCAGTGCCAGTTATCGAGGTGTCGGTCAAAGCATGCCAAGAAATGAGAAGAGGGTGGAAGTGGCCTGGCAACAAGACCTCGCAGCCTCCGAAAGCCAGTGCCAGCCCCAGCTGCTTTTCATTCGGCTTCCCTCTAGATCCCAACATCCTGAGAAGACAGCACTTGTCACATGCTACTGCACTTACTTTTGATGCGTTTCTCTGTTACCAGACAATACCATCTTCAAGAAAAGATACTGGATCCTTCTAATTCGTATCACAGTATCTACTGTAGGGATGTGTTCATAATACATCTCCACCTGGGTTTGTTGAATGACTCAATGATCCTGTGAAGTACATATCTACTTCTGCAGACATTTCAGAGGCAAGAAAATATTTCAGGGGTCAGCCCGGTGGCACAGCGGTTAAGTTCATACGTTCTGCTTCTTGGTGACCAGGGTTCACTGGTTCAGACCGCAGTGTGGACATGGCACCACTTGGCAAGCCATGCTGTGGTAGGCATCCCACGTATAAAGTAGAGGAAGATGGGCATGGATGTTAGCTCAGGGCCAGTCTGCCTCAGCAAAAAGAGGAGGATTGTGAGTAGTTAGCTCAGGGCTAAAATTCCTCAAAAACCAAAAAAGAAAATATTTCAGAGGGCTTTAAGTAACTCGCCGCAATAAGACACAGAACTAGGAAATGAAAGAGCCAGCTCTACAGCCCACATTTTCCAGCTGTAAACCCAATGCTCCTTCAAATACCCCATACTGCCTCTCGCCTTGTTTGAGTTCATATTAGAAGTAAATATATCGGACAGAACCTTCCAGCCAATTTAGTTTTACAAGGATACTGATCAATCTACATTCATCAGCATACTTACTGTACCAATTTATGCTATCTTTAAATTAGGCTAGCTTATCTTCAATATTATTCATTCATTTTTAGTTCTAAGTCTGTTAAACTCTATTTCATCATACAAAATGCTTAAACTATTTCAGTTGAAAGGCTGTCATACTTTCTATTGTGTACTAACTTGCATTTTAAGGTCTGAAAATCTGTGATTTTCATTTGAATTTTTAATAGCACAGAATTTTTTTCCCAGAAAATAAATAATATGATCAGCCAGGAATGATTAGATAAAAGATTTCCTAATTTAAAGTCAATGATATTATCAGATTTCAATTTTGAAAATTATTTGGACATTATGGAGCTCCTTCTTAGATAATTTTGAAGAAACACTTTTAAAACGACTTAAATTTTCTTTTTTCCTTTTTTTGCTGTTAATTCAGAACGCTTATTACTTGCTTCTCCCAAAAATAACTTCTAACAAACAGATGTTTTTGTAAGCCCATCACAGTTTTTAATAATTTATTTTCTATTTCAAAGAAAGACAAAATGGCAATTATTTGGGAAGTTGTTTAAAGATATTTTTAAATGTAATAGTTAAACGTTTTGTGTGGTTACAATGCAATAACGTGGTTAAAGACAAAAGGAGCTTAGAGATGTTCAGAGGGCGTCAGAATAACCAAAACGGAATTGTTCCAACCAATTTTTTTCGCATAACTCCAGTTCCCCTCCAAGTTTTCAACAAACACTAACTACCAATTTATATTAACTGGATGAGAAGAAAAACTGTTCCTTTAACTTGACATTTCATTGCAAAAAAGAGATTTTTTAAAAGACAGATACTTTGTCTTTTCTTCTGCTTTGAATTTACTGCACATTTCTTATGGCTGGTTTTCATTCTAATCAAAGATATGCTACACAGAGATGCTGAAAGACCCCTCTGTGGTTGCCAAAGGCTGAGTAACACAATTACTGGGAAAGGTGAATTAGCCCCACGCTAATTAGCCGGTGTGGGTCTGAGCCCTGTCACCCTCAGTGTCCCTCCCATTGCAGGCCCGGGATCATTTCTCTGCTCATTAGGACCTATACGAGAGGGAGCTCAACAGGGGAGGGGAAGGAGCCGAAATAAGACTCAATCGACTTTGTCACATGTTAGTCAGGCAGTAAATGATTTATTGTGAGATGAGGTTAGTGCTGTTTGTGCGACTGAGGTCTGGGATCCCATTTATCCCTGCTCGCCCTTTCCCAAATACAAAGAGTAACAGATGATCAATCCTAGGCCCATTAAAACCAAGTGAAAATCACGTTTCATGTTGTAAACTTCACAAGAAATGTCCCCTAGTGTCATTTCTTTAAATATTATTTTATCACTAGTTATGATAAATATTACAAACAAATATATATATGGACTTTTTCCAATATAATTAAATTAATTTTTTATGAGTCATTGTTTGTGCTTATTTTAGTATTCCAGTAGGGGGGTGGGGAACAAACACTCTCCTTCTTGTACATATATGGCAAGAAGAGATGAAGCTTCAATAATAGGAATCTAGTTTAGATTATGTCTTTCTCCTAAAGATATTTTACTCCGAGACGATTCAACCCTAAGGGAAAAAATATGAAGCAGGCAAACTGTCATCCATACACCACCTCTCTCTCACTGTGTTCTCCATTTCCCCAAAACTCAACAAGAACATTTATAATTGCCAGAGATTTTGCTAATAATGTGCAGAAAAGATATTTTTCAGTAATGGGGCTATTCCTGAAACAACAAAACAAAAACCCACTAAGAATAAAAATGTTTATATCCTTTTGGGGGGCCTAGTCCTTGCTAGGCCCTAATGGTCTGCCATCATGTTATTCTCCCTGTTTGTTTCTGGTTTTCTTCTTTTCATCCCTCCTATAATTCCACATTCTAAAAGAATTCGATGGTCTTTGGATGGTCTCCCCTCTCTCTGCCCCTGCCTTCCTTCTGTCCCTTGCCCCCTCCCATCCCTCCCTTCCTTCTTTACCCCCGTCTCTTATGCTGTATTTCTAATCCATAGTTTCTCGAGTTCTTGGGTGGACATGAGGGCACTTCTCAGTCAGAGCTAAAAAGAACTAGGTGTGCCCCTTGCTTGGGTTACAGCCCAAGCTGGTTACTATAGACCCAAGAACTAAGTAACTAAGCACGGGGAAATAAATTGATTTGTTCAAGGTTGCAATAAATTGGTAGCCAACCTGGAATGAAAATAGCTATATTTTATTTCATGTCTTTAAAACAAACTGTTGGCACACAGGAAATGCTTATCTCAAATCAGCAGAAAGCTGGAATGAACCACTGACCACTTTACAATACATCCATCCTCCTCAAAAAACATCATGAAAAACAAACGAAAAAGGCTTTCACAAGGGAAGAAAATGCAATGGGTGTTTTCTTATCCAGTCAAACACCTAACACACAGCTATAAGGAAAGAGAGTTACGCAGACTCTACAGGGGAGAAAAATAATCAGGGGCAACTTATTTTTAAATATTAAAAGTTTCTCCCTAAATCAAGGAGATGCCTTACTGCCAAACAGGACAACGTAGCCAAGTACGAAATGATGGTACTTGGCCATCCAGGGGCCATTCGGTGAATCCGAGGTCATGCCCCTTGGACCCTGGGTGGAGTGTGAGTGACTCCAGCGCGCTAGAGCAGCAGGAGGAGGGTAAGATGCAGTCAAGCTCTTCAGCAGCAAGGAAGAAACAAGAGCTGACAGCCATTCGTATTTATTTTTTTAACAACTGACACAGAGATAAACAGTTTCACACCTTGACTGTAAATTCCTTAAGTTTCCAGCCTCAGGTTTAAATTTCAGATATAAATACAACACATTGTTACTTATGTCAGCTCCTCTTTCATGATCTGGATATTTTATGTCATGTGCAACAATTCTTCTACTCTGATAAATAAAACATGAAGCTGCTATCCTCTTTCCCACCTGCACTCTACTCAGATGCCTGCCTGAGTTGCCCTCCAGACAGTGGCTGGTAGGAAGGCACTGGAAGTCTGCAAATCAAGATAAATTCCTAGACTCTGACATTTGACTGCAAGAAAGGATAAATGGTATTCATTTCTTCCATTTCAGCTCTTGGTCCTAACTCTTTCCTGCAATCATTTATCCAGGAGAAACAATGCCTTAAGGCCACAGGCCATCCGAAGTATAGCCCTGAGGGTCAAAGCTCTTATAGGCTGACACAGCGCTGGTCAAAGGGTCACAGGGTCAGCTGCAGATGTGAGAGAGACGTACTGTCCTGGGGCAAAGACCAGGGACTCCCAGCTTTGGACCTTAACTCTGAAATAACTGATAAATATTGTCTTTGGAAAAACATTTTTCTAAATTTATCGAAGAGAACTTATTTTCATAATATGAATGTTTTGGGGTATTATAAGGACAGAAGAACGATCCAATCTTCCCCTTGGATAAATCAATTGAAGAAACTTACAAAAATCCATTGGGGGTACTAAAACTTTGGGGGCTATGAGAAAGTGCCTCAAAGTTTGCGGCCAGTATTTTGTGTCCCTCTCTTAATAGAAGCTAATGAAAACCTATATGTGACGGGTCAGGTCACAGACTTACAGTTCATATGTTTTACTTGGATCTATAGTAACTCAAGCTACTTCCTCTGCTCTGGTGAAGAGAATGGAAAGGCAAGATGGGAGTTCATTTATAAATGAGTTTCTGAGGGAATAAGGATTCAGATCTCAACCATCAAGTCAAAGACACAACTTCAGGAAGACTGAGCCTGGCAGAGTGCCTTGATTTAGAAGAAAGCTCTAACCACTCTTTCACTTTAATTTTCTTCCAACTAAAGGAAGTATAATGGGTTGATTAGTGTCTCCCCAAAATCCATGTCCATCCAGAACCTCAGAATGTGATTTTATTTGCAATTAGGGTCTTCTTATATGTAACTAGTTAAGATCTTGAGATGAAATTATCCTGGATTCAGGACTACCCTAAATCCAATAATTGGTGTCTTTCTAAGAGGAAAGGACACAAATACACAAAAGAAACCGCCATGTGAAAATCGAGGCAGAGATTGAAGTTATGTTAACACAAACCAAGGAATTCCAGAAGCCACTAAAAGCTGGAAGAGGCAGGGAAGGGTTCTTTTTTTTAGAGTCTTTAGAGAAAGAGACCCTCCTGACACCTTGGTTTCAGACTTATGGCCTCCAGAACTTTGAGCGAGAATATGTGTTATTTTAAGCCACCATGACTGTGGTCCTTTCTTATGACAGCTCTAGGAAACTGATAGATCAGGGAAAAGCATTCCGGGTAGAGGAAACAGGATGTGCAAAATTAGGGTTGAGAGACCTACGGAGTTGGGAAGAAAAGCTGGAATTCATTATGGCTGAAAGTAGGATGCTTTTAGGCAGAATCAAATACTGATGGGGGATCCCCAGTCCTAATCTGGCAGTCCCTAAAGACAATAACCCTCACATATTCTTTCAACATTTACTCAGAGGAGACTTGAAGCTCTGTGAGGAGTAGAGGTAAAGAGAACTGCTGGAAGCAGCCCCCTTCAGAAACCTTCTCATTTCTGGTTTATGTTGGTTAGGTGACATGCATCCTGGTTTATCCAGAATCACTGGGTTTCCACCTGTTGTCCCAGTGTGATTGTTAATAGCTCCACTTTAACTATCCCAGTCTGAAAGAGAAATCATATGGTCACCCTACACATGGCTGTCCACAGCATAAAGAAGGTGCTCAATAAGTAAATTTGAAGGACTTAATAAAAGGATTATAGTAGCAATAACGTCTACCATTTTTGCAATTGTCTACATGCCATACACTGTTCTCAGTATTTTCTCATTTTACTCTGCATGGTGAGACAGGTACTATTAATATCCTGATTTTATAGATAAGGTAACTGAAATGAAGAAAAGCCAAGTCATTCCAAACATCATGCATAACTACTAAGTGGTTGAACCAGAATAATAACTAATATTTGTGTGGCACAATCATTTTGTTGTTAGCGCCATTGAGTGGATTCCGACTCCCAGTGACTCTGTGGCCAGCAGAGCGGAACCCTGCCCAGTCTTTCCGCGCCATCCTCTCCCCTTCCTGGGCCACATCAGACAATGCTCTGCTGCTGTTCATAAGGTTTTCATGACCACTTTTTCAGAAGTGGATGGCCAGGTCCTTCTTCTGAGTCTTAGTATGGAAGCTCTGCTGAAACCTGTCCACTCTGGGTGACCCTGCTGGAATTTGAAATATCAGTGGCATAGCCTTCAGTATCACAGCAAGATGCAGCTGCCACAGTAGGACAATCAGCAGGTGGGTAGTGTGGTTCCCTGACTGGAACATGAACCTGGGCCATGGAGGTGAGGGTGAGAATCTTAACCACTAGCCTACCAGAGCTGGCTGGAGCAGTGTTGACTGTTTGGAAATCTCTGTCATAAACATCAACACATTTAATCTCATTTAATACTTCACCAACTCTTTCTCAAGTATTATGTTTAGCATTCTAACTAAGTCACTTAGGTTCAGGAAGACTACATGAATTAGACGAGATTACATAGGAGTTTCTAAACAGGTGGTGGGCTCCCATCCAGGTCATAATCTGTATCACAGTCAACTGAGGTGCCAAGTAGAAAAGATTTTCACATCCCATACTAGACCTAGGGAATCAGAACCTACAGGGGCTGGTCTGGGAAATCTGCATTTTGAATCATTGCCCTGGTGACTCTTAATGTTCAGTCAAGTTGAGAATCTCTGCCAAGGGCCAGCGCTGGCATTCCATCTGTGGCCTCTCACTCCCAACCTTTCCTCACCCACGTGAAATCCTCCATTCTTGGCACAAAGGCATCCTGTACTCAAGACCCACGCCCTCCTCAGTCTCTGTTGCAGCTAGCCATTTAGGTATGCCAGAAAGCCGTGCACCTTTGAGTACATGGACTTACCTGGAGGAGTAGGGACAAGACAAGGATACCCTAACCAGGCAGGCTTCAGGACCCAGAGGATCCTAAAAGAATGAGGCGTGCTCTCTACACTCAGGACCACACCCTCAGAACCACCCAGTAAGACATTACATATAAAACTAGCATGAACTGCCGTGAAGGAGAAGAATTTTTCTCATAAGTGGACAGAAAAAAGATTTCATCTGTCATGCAAACTTTTCTAATGGGTTATATTGACTATATAAGAAAGCATATTACACAATGCATACAAAGAGAGAATTTATAGCCAGTTGTTTGTTTCAGACATTTCAAATTACCAATATCAAATGTGGCATCAATTATACTTTATAGGGCAGATCCTGGAATTAACATACAAATAGCAATACTTCTGTGTGCCCACAGGCATTTGATATCTATAAGCCTTGCCTGTGTTGATAGTTTTGTAAACCGATAAAACGTTTGGAGTAGGACAAAGTGAAGCCAACTGAAAACAGGTGTTAAGTCAAGCAAAGATTTAATGAACCACTTTACTTTACCTAGTTTTATAATCTAACACACCAGCTCTTTTGAAATACACCACGCTCAAAAGAAAAAGGGCTAAAAGAGACAAGCGCACACACAGAATGCTATTTGGTCCCAACTCCAGGTGAAAGAATCTGAAATAAGGGAATGATTTGGCAAATATAACAAACAATGTTAAAACAATTTTAGAACTGTCAGGCTTCTGGAATGACAATCATGTGTTAAAGACAGTATGTACAGGAAGAAAAAAGCAAATGGATAAATATCTGTAGAGCTGAGGTCAATTATGCATGTATGTGGGCACTGTGTGTATATACATACATGCATGCCTGCATACACTTATGGATATGCATGTACACGTGTATACATATATACTAGATAAAAATCATGAAAGAGATTAATGAAGGCAATATTTACAACTATATAACAAAATACAAGCATGAAATTTGTACTCATTCAACAAATATTTTTTGAGCTTCTGTTATGTGACAAGTACTGTGCTAATTTTTATAGATAAAATAGTAGGCAAAAACAGTGATTAAAACAAACTAATGTGATCCCCCAAAAAACAATACATATTGGCTTTTTTTCCTGAATCTAGATAAAGTGATTCTAAAGTTCATACAGAAAAACAAACATGTAGGAATATCTGGAAAAGTTCTGAAAAGAAGAGCATGGAGAGGGAAGAGCCACAGAAGACATGAAACATAACATAAAGCCTCTATATTAAACCCCTATAATGGAGGAACATGAACAGAGATCCAATTAATGGAAAAAGTAAGAAGTTTGGAAATCAAGCAATGCTTTTGGAAATTTGATATAGGCTAAAGGTAGAATTTCAAGTCATTGGAAGATAAACTTCTCAATAATGGAAAGCCATCTGGAAAAGGATAACATTGAATCTGTACTGACACCATATACCAAAATAAATCCCTCTATGCACACGTTATGTATATAATTATGTAATATAGATAAAATATAATAATAATATTTATATCACCATACTATAAATCTTAGAAGCAAATATGGATGCATTCTTTATGGGACAGACTTTAAAACTATGACTCAAAATCATGATGCAAAAAAATATTAATAAATTTAACTACATCAAAATTAAAAATAAAAATAGTCTTTTCGTGACAAAACACAGCATAGACAAAGACAAATAACAAATTGGGGGAAAACATTTTCAACTTAGGACACAGATACAGAACTCCTAAAAACTGAAAAAAAAGCTTAAAAATTTGATAGAAAAATATGTAAAAGACATGAAAAGTTACAAATATAAGTACAAAAAATATTAAAACAAGAAAAGATGCTGAACTTAACTTATAGTAAGATGAACACAAATTGAAACTATGCCCCTTTACACCAATCAGATTAAAAATATTTGAAATGCTTGACAACAACACTGATGAAGCTGGTGAGAGAGGCGGGCACAATCTAACAGAACCACAGGTAAGTTGATTCCATGACCCCCAAGGCCCAGTTTTAGGAATTTTCCCTAAAGATTATATACCTCCACAATTATGACATGATATATGCTCAAGGTTATTCAATATAGCATTCTTTATAGTAGCAAAATATCAGAACTAATCTAATTGCCCATCCATAGCAGACGAGTAAATGCTGTAAATGAAATGAGGCAGATTGCTATCAACTAATTTGAAGTGAGAATTTTCCTCAAAGGAAAGAAAGGAAGAAAACATAACACCATATACATTGTATGGTATTTTCTATGTAAGAAGCACAAGAGTGTGGCTGTTTAGTTTTGCAAAAAGAAGCATAGAAAGGATAAAATAGAAACTAATAAAAGTGGTTACTATGAGGGTGTAGAGAGAATGGAGCAAAGGGATAGGGATAGGAGTCATGTGACTTTAAGTATATCTCTATACATAGATTGACTTTTGAACCATTTAAGTGTTTTTTATTTTGCTTTGTTTTTTAGGAAGGTTAGCCATGAGCTAACATCTGTTGCCAATCCTGCTCTTTCTTTTTGCTGAGGAAGACTGGCCCTTAGCTAACATCTATGCCCATCTTCCTCTACTTTATATATGGGATGCCTACCACAGCATGGCTTGCTAAGCGGTGCCATGCCCACGTCCGGGATCCACACTGGCAAACCCCGGGCCACCAAAGTGGGACATGCAAACTTAACCGCTGGCCCCCATTTAAGTGTTTTATATAATCACAAATAAAATTAAATAAAAAGGAGGCAAAAAATCAAACTCTAAAATTAGATACAAACAGAAAAGAACGACCCAAACTACATATCGAATTCATAACGTAACTATATATAAATATAACTAATTCAAGTAACTTTTGAACACAATATTCTGTACACCTTTTTGTATGAATAAAAGAATGAAAAAGAAAATTTGTACTTTACTAAATTTACTGTTGGTAGTGGTGTAGGGGTTGAAATTCTGAGACTACTTATGTGTGTGTTAAGATTAAAAAATTATTAAACTTACTTATGTTTTTGGAAACCAGTTTTCTCACAGTGGCAGAAGGTATAGAGGAAAGCAAGAAAGAACCTCATGGTCTTAGATTTGAAACTGAGGTAACACAATGCACGTATGAATTAAACAAAAATCTTTTGATTAGGGAAAATTCCATACACATCCAAAGAAACAGAACAATATAACGAATAACCATGTAATTATTCATCACGCTTTTCAACAATTATCAACTAGCGTCCAAACTCATTTCATCTGTATCTCTACCCACTTCCACTTCCTCTATTATTTGGAGGCAAATCTCACACATCATATTACCTATTCAATAAATATTTTCAGTATGTATTTCTAAGAGATAGGAATCTTTACATAATACTAGAATACCAGAATACTATTACAATGTCTAAAAAATAATTACAAGTCAATCTTCAATGTCATCATACATCCCTCTGTTCATATTCCAGATGACCTCATAAGTGCAATTGTTTTTCAGTTTGTTTGAATCAGGATCCAAATAGGCACCACCTTTTGTGACTGGACAAGATGTCTCTTACGCATCATTTTTATTTCAATATTTTTAAAGATGTAAGTCACATACTATAAAATTTTAAAGTGTACAGGTCAGTGGATTTTAGCATATTCACAAGGATATGCAACCTTCACCACCATCTAATTCCAGAATATTTTCTCTCACATCACTTTTAACTTACATGTTCCTTCTCCATCTGTGTGGGTGTCTCTCATTTTGTGATGTTAGCAACTACTCATCCTCCATGAAAGACCCATTAATTCATTAAGATTGTAAAATGGTGGTATTTCAATTTTGTCACTTTTTCTCCAACTATTAGATGGAATACTTCTATCAAGATAAAATTTCCCTCAACTACTACTTAGTTACCCAGTGGTAAACTTTGTATAGGAAGGCAGAATAAATGCTTTATTCTTCTATTTGTTTGCAAATATTCAAAATATGTATATTTTCTCTCTATATTTATTTGTATATAAATATAACAAATTGCAGTAAGTACTTAATATTAATCCTGGCAAATTTTCCACTTGGTGTGTTAAATTTGGTGTCCTTTTTCTAAAATAAAAGATCACAGATTCAGCCACATCTAATCTGGACAATATTCTAGAATCTTCAAATTACAGTAAAGACATACTAGATACACACATAATTTATAAAAATTTGAATACACATATTTAGCCACAAAATAAAATCAGTAAAATAAACAAATTGTAGACCCTCATGATCTAGAGGAATGGAGACCGCAGCCTAAATACAAAAGAGACGAAATAAGCTAGTTCTTGGCTTTTGGGCTTTCAGGGATCCAGGACCCACTGAAGCAAGAGTAATTTAAGAGATTTTAAGGGTAATTGGGTCTGTTTATTTATTGTATATTTCATCACACAGCCTGACTTTTGAACTTTACCAATCTTCCTATAAATATCAATTCCATTGTAGTTGCTCACATTTGCAATTTGGGCAATTTCCCATAAATACCTTTGTTTTTGAATTTTGGGGGGAAAAAAGGAAAAAAAAAATTGGGCAATTTTGAGCATCCATTTCAAGATGATCAGAGCTGAGAAATTATATTTATGTACATGTAGTGGCACACAGTTGTAGTTCGTCCCATTCCTCAGTCACTACATGGCCACCTTCACTCATTGCCATTGCCCTCCAGTACTTGGCAGATGTCTGAGTGTCATGGGCTGAAGTGCATCACATCCAAATTCATATGTTGAAGTCCTAAGCCCTCAAAATGTGACTGCATTTGGAGATATGGTCTTTAAAGAGGTAATAAAGTTAAAATGAGGTCATTAGGGTGAGCCGTAATCCAATATGACTGGTGTCCGTATAAAAAGAGGAGATTATAACACAGGCCTGCACAGAAGGAAGACAATGTGAAGACACAGGGAGAAGAAGGGTGGTCATCCACAAGCCAAGGAGAGGGATCTCAGAAGAAACCAACCCTGCTGACATCTTGATCTCAGACTTCCAGCCGCCAGAATTGTGAGAAAATAAATTTCTGTTGTGTAGGCCACCTAGTCTGTGATGCTTTGTTATGGCAGCCCCAGCAAACTAGTAAGTTTCTGCATCTGTGGGTATCTGATCTAAAACTTTCAAAATTCTGCTGCTTTTTATTAATAACAAGGACACTGTGTGCTTCTCTTTCCTTTCAACTTTTAATTGTTTCCCAAAGGACTTTTGGAGTCCCGGAAAATCATGCCTTTGCTGTGAGAATCTTGACTGACAACATTACAATGCCTTAGAACAAAATCTAGTGAGGGTTCATTTTATACGAGGATTATCCAACAATATTTTATATCTCCAATCTCAATTCTGTAACGGCAGACATTGAATCCACCCCTCTATTTTGGAGATTTCTCTTTTCCATGAGGTCCTCCAGTTCTCAGCACCTTCTGACATCTTGGCACCAAGGGTAGGGCCTGGGTTCTCCTTGATACCACAAAGCTTTCATTTTAATCAGACAATAAATGCAATGTTTTAAGATAGAGGGGATCCAAGTTACTATTGGATGGCTTTGTTGAAGAAATAAGGAAATGTAGGAGGACACGAAGAGCTATTAATTTCCGAATCTCAGAAAAAGGGAAAGATGGCTAAACAAAGCATCTTTGGTTGTTGGCTCCTACTTTATAGTAAAGTCCATATTAGCTCCACTAATTCTCATGAAAGTCATTCTTCATCCAAAATTTGGAAGGAAACTGATGGTTTATCATAGAAGTATTTTACAGTAGGATCTTCACAGTTCACAATTATCACTGAAACCAGCACTTAATGCATTCTTGCTGAATGAATGAATACTGCTAATTACCAAGAAGCCTTCTGAACGCCATAGCTAGTAAGTATTTTACATATTATTTGTAATCCTTACAACTGCACTGAGCAAGAAGTATGTGGCAGAGACCGCCAGCATCCCATCAACATCTGCTTCCTCTTCTTCCTGGACACCTAGCTGATTACATTTCCCAGCCACCTTTGCATTTGTGGTTGGCCCCATGAGTCATTCCTGCCAATGGACTATGAGTGGAAGTTATGGGTGTCACTTTCAGGCAAAAGCATGCTTACTGAGGTCATAGTGAAACACAGACTGATACATGATAAAACGGTTGGTCAATAAGTGGGTGGGTAAAATACAAATATACAGAAAAATTCAACTGTAAGCTGGAGGTTACATCTTACGGTTTGGACCTCACAACCGAAGATGACACAAGTTCATTTTGGCAGCATACCCAAATTACATCATCAGCCTTTTGGGGTGTAAAGAAGCTTTCTACGGATTACACAGCTAAAGGTTAAAAATGACATCATATATTAAAGTTAAAATTAGTAGGTAAAAGGGGAAGTTTCTTTTTAAATAGGCTGTAAATTTATAGAATACCACTTTAGGGGAGAAATTTTATCACATTTACTTGCTGGCTAATTGTTGAATCTATTGCCTTTCAAAACTTTTTTTGATGTTCTTTTTAATTTTGTTTTTGTTTTTGTTTTTAGTTATCTCTATAGCTGTCAGCCTTGATGTTCATGTTTCCTTTGTCAGAAATCAATCATTCCTCTGGGCCTCTTACCACCTCCATGTTCCTTACCATGCTTTTGTCATCTTCATGTTGCCTAAAACTTCACCAACATTTTAAACCCGTTTTCATTAATCATAAGCCCACAGACATTATACATATAATGCTGACTCTGATAAAATTTACCATTTGCAGTTTTCCTAATTCCTAAGCAAAGACTGCAAACTTCTAACCCATTTCTCCCAGAAACAAAATACTAGATCTTCCTGAAAGTGCAAAGAGACTTCTAATGAGTACGACAGTGTGGTCTGAATGGTTGTTATGACAACATCCTGCTCTTTGAGAAAGACCACGATTCATTAGGAAAGTCAGTTTTTAGGCAGCAATGAGAGTGATTTTTGGTTTTGTATTTTTTAACATCTAGAGAAGTAGCTGGCTTCTAAACTGATCAACCATTTTACCTACCTTCTCCCATCTTAAACTTGATAACAACTCTGAGATAAGCATTAAAGACGAGAAAACTGAAGCTCAAGGAGATGCATAATTTACCCGAAGATAAATAACTGGATTTGAAACCAGGTTTACATTGCTCTAAAACCACTTCTGACTATTCTCCTTGCCTGAATAAATGAAAAATGAGTGAGGATAGCTCTATAATTAACACATTCAAATTCTGCTTCTTGCTATAACCAAAGCAGCTATAAAGGTAGAATTTAGATGCACTTAAGATGAACTCTCAGACTGTTCTAGGTTGTCTCAAAAGGTTATTTTATCTAATGATTTTGGAAACTCTGAGAAATGACAGCACAGATGACACACGAAGAATATAATGTAAATAAGGGATTCTGGCCTAGGAGCTGAGCCAGGGAGATGGAGAAGCCTATAAACTTCTAGAGGGACACAAGAGCTCTGACGTACCTTTGCAGGAAAGACAGTATGTCTCCCTGGTTAAAAATCACTGCACAGAATGGAGATATTTTGGAGAAAAATGAATTATTTTTTATAATAGTATATATTCATGAAAATGACTATAAAATGTTGTAGTTTTATGAGAAGCCAAGACTTAGGTAGGTGATATTTGTTAGTAAGGATTTTGAAATGCAAGCACTATATATTCGAGCAGAACTTGACCAGAGTAGAATAAAGGTTCGATTTATGGGTTATTTTCCTATAATTCCCATCATTAGCATCATTCTTTTGTGTTTCATATTGTTTGCCCCAGGAGACCTCTATTCAAATCAAAAGGATTAACTGGGAGGGATAAATTGGTAGCAAATTACTAGATACTTGGTTATCATAAATAGAAATTTTGTGAAGGAATGGAACATAGGAAAATTAGCTTTGATTATGAAAAATGAAAGAGAAATGGCTGATGCAGAATATGCAGTGAAGTTGGGGTAACTCATGCCAAGCATTTCAAAGGCTGATAACACCAGAGAAGCTACTAACCCCATAGTAGGTGAAAGCTGGGAGCCCAAATTCCAGTATGCTTGGGGTGAGCCCAGAGCTCTACCACTCACAATTGTCCCACATTTCCCACGCCAAATGGCTCAGGCTTTGTCTTACTCCTGAACTGTTCTCAAGGTCTCCTGGTAGAACTAGAATCTTTCCCTCAACTCAAGTCCAAGCCACTGAGGCCCAGAAAATATGCCTGACCCCTGCAGCTGCCCTCTCTGCCTGGAGGTGGGCCCTACTCCAAACCAGGTAGTGCAGAACTACTGTGCTGCCTACATCCTGTCCTCAACCTAATTCTACATATAGCTAACAGGAGGGAAAATTCTATTCCTATGTCTGAGGTAGGAAGAATTCTGAAATGGCTCTCAGGGTTCTTACTCCCTGGTCTCCACAACTTGTACCATCTGACAAGAGATTTTCACATATTGAGGTATATGGGGTAACTATTCGAGTTCAATACTGATTCAGCTTGAACTAAAAAGCCTAATTTATGGCCTATCAAACATACATTGTACATCTGCTTAACCATCAAAGTAAAGAATGTACTCTCTCAAGACAAGAATGCATACCTCCCCTCTTATGCGCCATTGGTAAGGCTCTATTGGTAACGCCCAGATTAGTCTCTTTCCTGGCATCATGGTCATGTTGACTTACTAATTAGCAGCTGAATACCTCTTTGAAAATGTATCCTGGGTATGTTTCATGTATCCTCTTTGTTCTAAAAAGATATAAGGCTGTACTGAAACCCACGCTTCTCTGGAATGCCTTCTAAGGCCTTCCCTGGTTATACTCCTCACTCTGGCTCATAATAAACTCATCACAATTTTGATTTATAGGTTGGTTATACATTATTTGCATCGACAAATCCATTCTCCTTGAATGTGAACTGGATCCGTGACTATGATGGCTGCCACTCTCAGGATTAGGTTACACCACAGGGCAAAGGGGAAGGGATTTTTTTAGATGTAATTAATGTCCCTAATCAATTGACTTGTTGAGCAAAAGGGAGATTTTCTTGGGTGGGCTGGACCTACAAAAGAAGTCCTATAGGTGAGCCCTATAAAAGAAGGTCTCTAGGTCGGAGACTAGAAGTGAGGGAGGGTGACACTCCCTTCCTGGGCTTGAAGAAGTACGACAGCCACAAGGAAATGAATTGCTCCAATAACCACGTGAGCTTGGAAGAGGACCCGAGCCTCAGAGGAGGCCCCAGCTGACCCTCAATTGCAGCTTCATGAGACCTTGTCAGAGGACCAAGCTAAGCCGTGCCTGGACTTGTATAAACGGCAAGAAACTCATATTCTCATACCATGGTACTGTTATAAACATCTAATGTGTTTATTGTTCTAGAGATGCTTGCCATTTGCAGATAGCTATGCACTTCTGCTGAGGTGTCAGCTACTTCAGAGGAAGGCAGAAGCCTGCTGAGGATGAAGCAAACAATGCTTTGTTGTTGTCTTTTTAACTTTCAAAACAGGCTCTTGAAGCTCATTTCAGAGATACTGCTGTGAAATCCAATGTTTTTCATTTCCAACGTCATGCTAGACAACAGAAATTTGTTGTCTCACAGTTCTGGAGGCCAGAAGGCCCAGATCAAGATGTCGGCAGGGTTGGCTCCTTCCGAGGGCTACGAGGGAAGGATCGGTTCCATGCCTCTCTCCTTGGCTTGTAGATGGCCGTCTTCTCCCTGTGTCTTCACATCAACTTCTTTCTCTGTCTCTCTGTCTCTGTGTCCAAATTTCCCCTGTTTATAAGAACATGGGCCATATTGGCTTAGGGCCTACCCTAACAACCTCATTTTAACTTGATTCCCTCTGTAAAGACCCTTTCATCAAATAAGGTCACATTCTGAGGTACTGGAGGACAGGATTTCAAAATATCTTTTTAGGGGGACACAATTCAACTCATAACACTCACTATGGTGGAAGGAGAAAAGGACCCAGGGACCATGCACCCCAGCTGGAGGGCAGGCAAGCCTGGCCACCTCTGTGTGGGGCAGGACACAAAGGTGACCCCTCCCAATTTAAATAACTTTGGGGGAGAAGGGCAGGATAAAGGAAAAGCAAGAACCCTGAATTTGACTACATATTTAAGTTTTTCAAGTGAAACAGAATGAGCTACCTGGATGTGGGAAGATCATGATTTTTCCTTCCTTTTGAGAGTGGAGATGTGGGCTTGTGAGAAAGTTGGAAAACAGAGAAAGTTTCATTTCAGATGAGTTGTGGTGTGTAAATATTATTATTAGTGCCATATGTCCTAGCTGGATTCTGGAGCACCTGAAATATGCGCCATGTGGCATTCAGAGGAAGAATCTAAGACTGTTTCTCTTGATCCTCAAATCTAAATCAATGGACCATCATTCTCTCTCATTACGTATGCAGGAATTGTGCACACTGAAAAATTGCCTTATGTCTAAATAAAGTTGGATCAGGCTAAATAAAGTTGTTTGCTTGCCTGCTTTAATACAAGGTATCAGATTACTAAGACTGCACTGACTAGGTTTATTAAACACAAGGGCCAGTCAGCTTTTCCATTGTTGACTAGCTTCTTAAGGAGTTAATAATTTTGTGGAAATAAAATAAATCTAACACAAAGTACCAGAATTTTTTCCTTCTGAATATAGTTTAAATTCTTGATTTAAAACATCATACTTTATTCCTATTTTAAGTTTGATTTTTCAATTAATACCTTTATATCCTAGCATGTTGAATTAAGTGACAATAACATTAATAAGTAATTCTTTCTCACCAAAGGTTTAATACTTCATATATATTTTTCAACTGAGTTGCTAATATTATGACAATACTGATGCCATAAGTTTTCAGACTAAAGCAGATCTCATATTTTCAAAGTGAAAAATTAATTCTTAAAACAAAATAAAAAGTACTATATTTAAAGCATTAATGGCAATTTCCTCCTTGCATACTGCCTTGATTCTTTTCAAGTCTGTCCTAACAATCCAGGAGAAGGAAGAGATGCTGCAAACTTTCTGACAAGGAAATAACAGAATGAGGAGCTGTAAATTTCTCGCAAAGATATTGGCAGCTTTTCAGGAAAATCACAAAAGATATCAGGACAAATCTAAAAATGACATAGAACCAGTCTGGTCGGTTGAGACCATGAAATGCTCATTTGCAAAGCTTCTGGTGGAAATAAAGTTGATAGAATTAAATATTTAATATGCTCTCCTAAGTTCAGAGATGTTAGGGTGACAGTCTGCACTTACAGGAAAGGAGGTATGACATGGATGATTTCCCTAAACTTCACAGAGAACCGGTAAAACAGCCAAGTATTTCCTGAGACATGAGCACAGAAACCACGATTCTGAGAATCCAAGGGTAGAAAGAAATATGAAGAGTCATTACCATAAATTATGTTATAAATGAAGCCAAGAAAGTCACAGTGACTTCTGGAAACTAACCTGCAGTCTAAGGTATGTAAGACAGTCATAATTACGCTTCAAAGATGCTCCTCCTTAGCCAGTTAATCAGCACCATCTATCTGTCATGCCCAGCACTGGTCTGCCAAAGGGACTTGCCCCAAATCACCCTCACTGGTGTTTGTTACTGACACTTACAAACCAGCTCTGCTGGAATGGATGCAAACAGAACATGTCCCAAAAGGGGTGGGGAAGGGGGTATAGCAAGATTGTTGATGTTCTCAACCCCACGACTCTTGATGCCCACCCCAGCCCTTTGTTCCCAGCCCACCATTCCTCTGACCCTTAGGGATAGGGTGTCAGGAAATCACTAGGAAACAAACACGACTCCACACATTTCTATACACTTAATCTCCTGTTTGAAAGGCAGGTGAAGGAGCCTTGTTGAGTCATAGATGAAAGATGTTTTTGAAAGTGAGACTGACAGAGGAATGCCCTGTAAAAAGATAAAAGACCCTGCTTTAAGAGAGCTTCTTTTCATTTTTACCTTTAAAAAGACTTGCCTTTTATGTTTCCCTGAGGTTATTCAATGAGAGGACAATAATCTCCAATGGCATGTCTTCCGTTATAAAAGAGGAAAAGGTTTGGCATTGAGATTTGGTAAGGAAATAAAAAATTGAAGATAAACAAGATGTTCTGATATTGAGCAAACTTGATGACTCATTCTGTAATAAGTGAGCAGCCGCTTTCCGATAAAATCCATTTTAACATCCTAGTTATTTTGTCATTTGTCAGCGGACCCATCTTTCAAAGGCATTCACCTCCTTCACAGAGAAACTATGCAGTAATGGAGCAGAATACTTTGCAATATTACCTGAGAATATTCTTCTTTCTTTGTTATCCCTCGTGTGCCCTGCAGTGCTCTACTTTAAGACTCTCAGGCAGAGCCTCTGTATGGGATGGAGGACATATGAAAAATCCCAGGAAAACAAAGAATCAAGTGATTAGACTTTAAAGTCCTAAGATGTTGGTGAATCTATAGCAGCCATAACAGTCCAGGATAGAATCTACTGCATGAAAGCTCAGAGGTGGGAAAAATGGAGGATCATATCAAAATCCTTGAGAAGATTGGTCTGATCAGCTAGGCTGAGCTGGATAACTGGAGGGAGTGTGGCGAGTGCTTAGATCTCAGTGATAGGTGAGAAGTAGCACCACTGCCTTCCACACACCCCCGAGGATCAACTCCCTAGGTAGGGATGGTGATGGGGAGAGAGGGCAATAGAAATACTGAGATAGTTTGGTTAAATGAAAATACAGCGACGAATGCCCTGATTCTCTTTGGGAATTCCCAGAGGAGACAGCCTCCAGAACACCTACCTGCCTTCCAACAGTGGGTAGCAGCAACACCACAGGGATGTTCACATGGAGTGCCTATACACACAGTCCTGAGGCTCCCAAAGGGTGCAGGGAAGGGGTTGACGGAAGAGCAAGGAGAAAGGCAAAGAGCCTGAGAGCTGGCCCCAGCACGCCCTGGCTGGAGAAAATGAGAATGTATAAAGCAGGTGCCTGGAATGCTAAGTGAGATATTCTTGAGCTTCAAGAGCAGATGCAGAGGGAAGGAGACTGATACCCCAAAATAGGTCTGCCCACCTTCAGAAGGCTAGTGAGACAGAGGACCCCAGAAAATCAAACTTCTCTCCTAGAGGTCAGATCAACACGTGAGGCCCTTTGGCCTGATCATTCCTAAGGACAAAGAAAAAAGGATGAGAAGTGGGAGAGAATCCTGAACTTGAATGAGTATTTACTCAAAGGGGAAAAAGTTTAAATTCACAAGATAGAAAGAATGGGAGTTAAAACTGAAGTTTAAATGAAGACACCAAAATCAAGAAAAAGTAGATTTGGAATTCCAAAGTCAGATCTCCACAAGCATAAGTCACAAAAGAAATAAAAACTGTTGCACTCTTGGACCGCTCAGCCAGGTCAAAGACAAACACAGAGAGGCAGAGTGAAGGCAAGTGTGATTTATGAAGATATATTTCTGAAAGAGAGGACTGTTGCCCCAATGAGAGGCCCCACCTCTCCTTCCTTGGGACTCTTCCTCCACCTGGAGCCCAGTGGGAGCTGGCACCTCATGAGACTTCTCATCTGGGACACAGAGGGCTTCATTCACACCTGAGGAGGCTAGCACAGGCTGTGTCAGCAGATACAGGACTGCACTGGGGCTGACTCAACCACCAGGCCTGGGGAAGGCAAGGAATGGTGTTCTCTGGGGACCAGATCTGGGCCAGGTGGAGAGACAGAAAGAGAGAGGGACAGCCGGAGCAGTCTTAGGTCCTAGACATTGAGGCTAACAAGAGGGTGCTGGGACCCCAGCAGCCAGAAGCCGAAAGTAAATTCTTTGGGTCAGTAGGTGAGATCCCAACTGGCCACTCAACCAGAACAAATAAAGATGCCCCTACCAGGGGCCAGGGGAAATGCAGAAAAAGAGGTCCCCAGAGGTGCAAATCTCTTCAGAGCCCATGAAATCACCCCTGAGGGAAAGAATCTGCTGTCACCCTATGCCCAGCCCAGAGAGCCTGAGGCCAAGGTCCTGCCTCATCCCCTTGTCTATCTCTCTTCCCTCCCAGAGCCCTCCAAGCTTCCTCAAACTCCCTCAGATGAGGAGCCTGGCCTGATAGAGGAAAAGAGATGAACAGATAGGGTGGGCCAGCAGGGCATGATAGCATCATCTTCCTCAAGGTCAGACAGACAACTTCTACCTCAACTAGGCAAGAAATAAGAATTGTGGAGCTGGGATTAAAATTTTGGCCTGAATATCACAGTTACTAACTTGAGACATGTTTTCTACTTCAAGTGTCCACAGGACTGCCTCTTACCTAATAGTGAAAAAAAAAATGCGGGAAAAAAAAAAAGGCAGAGTCTGTTGAGATTTCATAATGACTTAATCCCCAAACAAAATTCAAATGGGCCAATTGGACAAAAGAAATAGAACATTGTGATTTGATTATATCACAAGATTCGCTTGCTCAGCAGAGTTATTACCTTTTTTGTTAAACAAAGGGAGGAAAAAGAAAACAAACAAACAAAAAAAGAAAACCAGTCCCATCCTGGCACACCCACACAGTGACTATTGCAATAGCGCGCTCCCCGGGGCACATGGAAAGCACAGGATGAGGCCTGGCTCAGCATCATAGCCCTTTCTCTGTCACTAACTGTGGTACTCTCACTTATTACCTTGAAACCTCTGCTTCCATTTTTTTAATTTGCAGAATAAGTTTATTAATGCATAGGCCTACATAGGTTGAGTCAATGTGCAGCTAACTGAAATAGTCATCATTAAATTAAGATGAAAACAGTATCTTAAACAAGACATGGTGTGTTTCACTCTCTGTGTGAGAAGAGGCATGCAAGCAAGCAGCCCCTCGTCATTAGACTATGGCAGTGCACGTGCATTTCAACATCAGGGAGCTCTTGCAAACCATGTTTGCTGAGTGCACTGATGGGGACATTCTGCCTCTAGATTATGAGCTTCCCAGAGGAAGATATAGGCTGTGGCTTCTTAGGGCCGAAATAATGAATCAGTTCAGTTATTGTATGCACACCATTTATACTAGGTATAACAGAATTTTAAACTTTTTAAGCAATTGTTTTGATGGCATGGAGTCATTGCTCTTAGTTAGTCTATATTTATACAAAAGGCCTAACATGGCAGAACACAGGTCCTGTGATCAGACACATGTAAGATGCCCATCATCTTCCCCATCAGCTGAGATCAGATTTACTGACACCTTTATCTGCCCTTCAAATGGAATGAAATTCATTCTGACCTTTGATCTTTTCCTATTTGGTCCAATGTTCTTAACGAATCATCCAACAGCTTCAGCTAAATGCAAGGTGTAAAGGGCAAATATTATGCTAGCCCCACTTAGGGAGCTCCATGGAGAAGGGCTTATGGGCAATGGAACTATTTCCTGCTTGTCACTCTCTTGCTCTTCACATCCCAGGAAGGCAGAGCCACTAAACCCGTATTTTTCTGGAGCAAAGTGGGGCCATTTATGCAACTGTACATTCATCCCTGGATCTTATTTTGATGTCTGCATAGATGGATGCCAAAGCAGTTGTCAGAATCTGAAATTCAGGGGCTCCACAGAAACAAGTTTTCTTTTATCTTACTATTCCCCAGTGAGATACTCTGTGGTAAACAGGAATGATATAAGATGGAAGAGTGAAGTGACAGGTTATTACATAGGGTGAGCTTTATAATTAGGCGTGGGATACCCATACAGTAATTTTCTGGTGTTCTCAATGTTACTAGCAGGATAGATCCCATTAAACCACAATTTCAGAAGAATCAAAGAAAATAGAACAAGTTCATATCTACGATTAGTTCATTAAGAATAAAATTAAAAACGAAGCAAACAATAATCCAAAGAGGAGAGAGAGGGAGCAAATAAGCAAAAAGAAAGGAAAAGATGGAGAAAAAAGACCAAAACTGTTAAAGTGCTATAGAGGCCTTAAAACAGAAGGAGGCCACCCCTGCCCTGGCCCTGTCAGCATCCTGCTCCTCATTGCCTCCCTCCCCTGCATCCGGCCAGTGTCCCCACTCTCCCAGAAGGCATATGAGTAGCCCTCTCTAAAGGATGGAGTCAGGCTCCATTCTTGTTGCTGTGCTGTTAGTCTATTAGTCATAACACACGGCTCTTCCTGGACACTGCATGCTCTAATAGCCTTCTGCCTGCGTCCTTAACCCTTACTTCTGACATCTCCCAGGGCTGTCTGACTGCCCACACTCTGGACTTTGTGTAGAAACTTTCAAAAGCAATTTGAAGCCTGTTACTACTTACTCCATAACAGGCTTCATAACATACAGGTATCCATCCTTTTTCCAACCGAGTTATTATGTGCCAATGACAGTGAGGCAAAGCAAATGAATGAACCTAAAAGAGATTAAAATGTGTTCAAGTTGCCATTTATGCACCTATTTCACCCAGCAGATAGAAAAGCCATTAATTTATGTATTGTAGAAAATTTTCTAACATGAGGACTAAAACAAAAATTTAAAAAGGAAGAAAAAACCTTGTGTTAGATTCTCTTAACTAGAAAAGTTAAAAGTGAAAATTCTCAGAGCATCTTCAACCAGCCAAAGATTTACTGTAATTAGGCAGAAAACATCCTTTGCCATCTAGCTTCAGCTTTCCAAATCCGTCAAACTCATGCTTTAAAAAAAGTACCTAATCTGGAAAATAAAGCGGATCTGCAGACCTCTGAAATGACCGGGCCAATCACAGTTTCACCAGAGAAGAAACTGATGGCAAAGGAAGGCATAAATTAACCGCCTAATAGTGAACTAGGAAAGGCTCAGTTCAAACTAATCCTCACGGTTTTATGCAAATTTCATAACCAGAGCTTAATCCTCTATCTCAGTTGCGACAGGAATTACTTGGCTCTGTTAGTCATCTGCTTTCTGAGTATTTTTTTAGCATCTTAGTTTTGCAGAAGCCGTTGGTTATGCTTGGACTGGCCACCCTGTGTAGACAAATATACGTGAGACAAAGTAGCTTTCTTTAAGGTTCTTTTCAACTGAGGCAGTTACATCGACCTACATTATAAGATCCTGGCAGTAATATTAATGCATCAAAGTACCAACTAAACCATCTGCAGAAGGGTATTAATCCAGCTGTGTTTGTATACTTTTCACATCTGGCACAAAGGTTGGGGGGGGGACCAGTTACAATTCTAAAGGACCAGTTTTGAAAGAGCTTCTGCTTGAAAAGCAAGCAGAAGAGGGTGTGGCATATGAGTGAATAAATGAATTATGAGACATACAATGTAATAATGCAAAGAAGTGCAAGACTCATATCTACTAGTGCCATTAGAAAATATACCCATATATTTGATAACACGAGCACACATCAATCCACAGTGGCTTTGCAGGGTAGCTGGAAAACTATTTGTATTGGCCCTTAGTTCATTTTCAGAAAAAATATAATTGAGAACCACATAGTACAGAGACAATACATAGATTTCCTCAAATCATTTAAAAATAAATGTATAGCTATAGTAGTATGCCATGTGGGCTCTTTATCCTTCCTGCTTCATTTATTTCACTCTCTTGCCACCTCTGTCTCTAGCCCTAGCTAAAAGCCATACTGTCGACACTCAATATCAAGCCTCGGATCCTGGCAAGGGTGCTTATATCAGTGGGCACATTAAGCACAGTACTTGAAATCAGGAGTGTACCTGTCTGATCTCCAATCAAATTCTCTGTTCCTGTTATTCTCCGTTTTCATCCCCTTACCCACCCTAGCCTTCTCTGCCCTGTTCTGTGCATTGGACGGCTGACACCTATGGACCACATCCTTTGGGCTCCCTTGTCCTCTGACCTCCAGGTAGGGTTAGACAATGGGAGGTACCAGTAGGAGGTTAATGGGCATGAGAAAGAGAAAGAGAGAGAGAGAGAGAGAGAGAGAGGTTTGGGGCATCCCTGCACTCTGCCTAGCCCTCCTTCTTTGGATTCTCTGGTTCTGGTGTGGCTATAAACCTCCTGGACTTATCCCCCAGGCAGCTCCTTCCCCACGGACCCATTGCTCATTGTGCTCTGGGAACAGTATTTATTCCTCTGATCCCTACAGACGTAATGATAGTAACAGCTTCTCCCCATGACTAGTGCAGGTGCCCTGACATCCATCACTGATTCTCTTCAAACTGCTCCATAAACAGTCCCTTCATTCAATCCTCTTCAGCCTCCTCTCTGAAGATGTTTTCTGTGACCTTCTGGAACCTGAACTGACACACACTGCAATGACAGGATTATTTTCCCTGGACAGCAGGATGATATGGGAAGTATTAAAGGAAATGTTTCTCGGCCTCCACACACCATGATGACCTATGTCCGTGAATCTCATGACCCTCCCCCACTGGGGTCAGCAGGAGGCACCAGAGAACAGACTTGCAATTCTTGGTCCTTAAGTTGATGAAAGCAGCAGTTCGGGTGTGGGGCAGAATGCTAAGGAAGAACACCTGATGAGCAGGTTGGTTTTCCTACCCTGTGCCCACTTTCAACTGTGTAAGAATTTCTGAGCTCAGAGAAAGAAAACAAGAGTAAGAGCTGGGCTGAGGGTGGGGACAATGCTGGAACCCTGGACTCCTCTGCTGTTTGGACAAAGTTTCCTGGGAGCCGGGATGAGGGACAGTGGAGATGGCTGCTGGGTGTCAGCCCCACTCTCACAGCTATCGAGAACCCTCATTTCCTCCTGAGCCTGGTATACAGCAGGCCATGAAAAAAAGGCAAGAGGCCCACCAGGCCTCTCACAGGTCACAGAAGGGACATTCTTGGGGAAAGCTGCATGGCCATGTGAAACGGAGGCAGACCTGACCAAAGCCGTCTCACAGGATGCCGACCTACGGAGTGAAGACACTCGATAAAGGAGGCAGCACAGTTAGACAGCAGGGTGGACGGCCCCTCAGGACGGATCGGGGCTAACAGTAGACAGGACACCATCCACTGACACTGCAGCTCTCCCTCTGAGCTTCAGAGCTTAGACTCAACCCAAGGAAGAGGGGCGGAGGGGCAAAATGCTGAACTGATAGAGCTTGAAATCTGAAACAACTGAGTGCATATGCACATTTTTAAGACTGTGGTTTTTGTCATTGGGTGGAAGGTGGGATGTGCATGCCAGAAAATTATTCTCTTCTCTCCCTTTGGAGGAACTACTTAAATAAAAGCAAGTCTTTTTTCTCAGATACCCCAAAGTCTTCAGTGGCTTGAATTATTCCAAAGTCACTGGAAAATACAGGCTTCTTTCTATTTAATTAGATACAACATTAATTATTTTTATTACGAAATTGGCTCATATATATATATATGTAACTATACACATACATCAGCTTATCCACCCATTTTCCTCTATTTGTTCCTTTCACTATATATGTGTATTGTTCTAACTTCCACACAGTGGGCTGAAGGCTACTTTGAGAGAATTCCTCCTACCAGCTACGCTTAGTGTTTCGCACATAGGTGTTCAAAAGTTATCTGTAACAAATAAATAAAATAAATACCTACACTTCTATCTTGTTTATTATAAAATTAAGTACAGTTAGGTAAAGCACTGATATGTATTCTTTTCTAGGATAAAAAGCAAAAAATGAAATAAAATCGGCATCAATGTTTCCATGCAGAAAATGTGAAGTTTCATTTTAGCTTTATTTATTTGAGGCAGAGGTTTCTTGAGACTTATAAAAAAGACTCATGGTATTCTTCCACACATTTAGTGTTGAGTAACATTCAAGTTTGCTTTACATTCTCTGTTAGTCATTTTTTTAATAACACCGACATTTTCAAACAAAAATAAACTGAACATGGCTACTAGCGTTATAGAAACACAGCAGCAGGCAGTAAATGATTTATGAAACTATCTTCTCTGGATGATATAACAGTGTTATCCATACACAATTACTTTCCTAAAATTTGGAATGCGAACATGAATAGGAGTGCCTACTATATTCAAGATGTTATGTCGGTCTTTTAAAAAAATTATTTCTGAGCACAGAGGTTTTTCTCCTTTTTAAAAAATAACTCCCATTCTATTAGAATCCATCTAACCCATTCCAAAGATGTGAAAAGCTGTCATATTCTTAAAGACCAACAGAAGAGACTTGACAGTTATCCATTCCAATTCTTGGTGTCAGTTAAACATTTTTTAGAGCTAATCTAGATCTCTAAGAAGGAAGATGATGCAAAAACCCCATTTTAGCTCTTCCTAGTGCAGACTGAAGAATGCTATTCAGCTCTCCTCACGGCGTTTTCTTTTTAAGGCTAAATTATTTGACTTCTTTAAACTTTTCACCTGAATATTTTCCAAGTTTTCCACATGCACCTTTAATAGAGGATCAAGTTAACTCTTGCCTGGCCAGCTCAGCCACTCATGAAATAGGCAAGAACCAGAGGCAGGGGCACATACACACACAGTCAGACTGGAGAGCGAAGGCCAGGCACTAGCTTGCTACTCTGACCCACACTAACATGCCTTGGGCTGCACCTTGGAACCCGCTTATTCTTTCGTGACAAAATTCTAACAACCATCACTACCTAGTTTTCAAGCAACATATCAACATAATAAAATAAATGACTGGACACGTGTGGATACCTGGAAAACAGCAGGAAGGGAGAGCTTACAGTGTGGCTACAAATGCAGATGAGTGCAAAAGAACGGAGAATCTTTTTATATGGATATTACCAGAACATCATAGTTTTATAATCCCGGAGGCCATTGCCAATAAGGTATGTTTATATAGTGCTTTATAGCTTAGGAAAAAGCTTTTAGTTGTATGCATATCTATCAACATCAATGTAGCAACAGAAATACAGAAAATTATTTAACCCTCCCAATAACCAGGAAGTGTATACATTATCTGTACTTTATGGATCTGGGGCTTGAAGAGCTTAAATCAGGATCTGGGGACTGCTCAAAGTCAGATAGCGCAGTCCACTGAGGAGCGAAGGCCGGATTCCAGACTCTGACCCCAAGCCCCAGATGCCTCTCTAGCTTACACGATGCAGACTCAGCATTCTTAGACCTCCGGCTGCTTTTCACTCACTCTGCCTGCTCCTGCCTTCTCAACACGTGTCTCTTCTTGGAAACCATACCTGGGCTTTGAACGAGTCAGGCTCGGGCGGCCACAATAAAATACCACAGCCTGGGGGGCTTAAGCAACAGGCATTTATTTCTTCACAGCTTTGGAGGCTGGAAGTCCAAAATCAAAGTGCCAGCAAGTGTGGTTTCTCCAGAGGCCTCTCTCCTTGGCTTGCAGATGGCTGTCTTCTCCCTGTGTCCTCCATCTGTGCCACTCTCTGATGTCTCCTCCTCTTCTATAGGGCACCAGTCCTGTTGGACCAGCGCCCCACCCTTGTGACCTCACCTAAGCTAAGTCACCTCTTTAAAAGCCTTACCTCCAAACCGAGTCACATCAGGGGTTAGGGCTTCAACATATAAATTTTGGCGGATGTGATTCAGTCCATAACAGGCTTCTAGGTCATCTTCTTTGACAAGCATATTTATCCTCAAAACATCAGCTACACCTCTAACGTGATGGAAGCCAAGTCTCCTTCCACAGCCCTGAGCTCTGACTCGGGCTACAGTAATACATTTGTTTACAACTGCCTCATCAACGTTCTCCTTCTGAAGCCCTGTTAACTTAGACTCAACTCGTCTCAAACCAAACTCAGTGACCTCCCAGTCAGAGACATTTCCTTTTCTCATGTCTTTGCCTCAACTGACCGCTTGATTCAGTCTGAAGTGTCTTTGACTATTTACCCTTTTCTTCATTCTTGGGCCAATCAGCACGTCCTATTCAACCTCCACTTAAAATGTGTTTGCATCTCTTCCTTTTATCCTTCTCCCCTACCACCTGAATTGAGGTCTTCACAGACTCAAATCTGGATGAATACAGTAACCTCCTGTTATCTCTGTACCCTCGTGCCCTGGTGTGGTAGGTAGAATTCTAAGATGACCCACCAACGAGCCACACCCTTATTTAATCCCCTCCTAATGAGTGTGGGAAAGATCTATGAATATGATGGTTTTAGAATATATTATACGGCACAGCTAACTTTAGGAAAGGATTAATAACCTAATCAAGTTAGGCCTGACCCAGTCAAGCAAGCCCTTAAGAAAGATGGAGTTCTTCCCAGTAAAAAAACATCTGAGGCATGAAATAGACTCAACAAGAAACAGATTATCCACTGCTGGCCGTGAATATGGAGGAGGCAATGTGGGAATGAATGCAGGCAGCCAACAGGGGCTAAGAGGGACCCCTGGCTGATAGCCAGCACAGAAATGGGGTTCTTAACCCTACAATGCAGGAAACGAATTCTGCTCAGCCACCTGAGCTTGGAGAATGCCTCCAATGACCTTGACTTCAGACTTGTGAGATCCTGAGCAGAGAACAAATCTGTTACAAGATTCTAGAGCCATGAAAACCATGAGATCATAAATAGGTGTTGTAAGCTCCTAATTTGTTGCACAAAAATAGAAAACTAATATTGCTTGGTTACCTCCTCTAATTCACCTCTCACTGCCAGGAATATTAATATATTCCTTATTCAGTTAATTATGAACTCCCTGAAAACTTATTTTGGTGCCCTTTTCCAACCTCATTGAACATAATGTTGAAGGCCTATAGGTGGGCACTATATGACTCCAACACACACATGCACACCCTTCCTAGAGAAAATAAATAGGTAGCTTTTGGGAACATGACTAAACTTTTAAGTACATAAAACTAGTTGTGTTTTTTTTTGTTTTGGTGAGGAAGATTGGCCCTGAGCCAAATTCTGTTGTCAATTTTCCTCTTTTTCCTTGAGGAAGATTGCCACTGAGCTAACATCTGTGCCAATCTTCCTCTAGTTTGTATTTGGGACACCACCAAAGTGTGGCGTGATGAGCAGTGTGCAGGTCCGTGACCAGGATCCAAATCCATAAAGCCTGGGCCACCAAAGCGGAGTGTTCGTACTTAATCAGTACACCACCAAGCTCACCCCCAGTTATGCATATTTTGAAAATTAATTCAGTTCCATTTGCTCTGCTACAATGTAAAAAAATGCAAAATTTTAATAAAAATAGTTAATACAGAAAATCTAGCAGCATTGGTACCATATAGGGTTAACTTCTACCACTATGCCCAGATACTCTTTTTCCCAACAATTTTTATTCATGCCATTGAAGCTTAAATTTCAATGAAATGTAACATTGAAACCAGTTTTCAAAGAACTTTAATTTTGGCTTCACCTGAAACAGCAATTCTATTCCCTAAACTTGGCAATAAAATTTTTTATTTTAGGCAGACCAATTTTCTTGCTGATCCATTGTGCATCTCTGCTCAGCATGATTCCTCTTCAGAACCCTCATTTACTTCCTATCAACCCAAATTCCACATATCCTTCAAGATTCACCTAAAGCAGCTTGCTGTCCACTAATTCATTAACTTAGCAAAATGTATTGAGTCCCTACAAGGTATACTAGGAATGGTGGGATAAGGAAGATTAAAAGTGATGCTTTTCCGTAGGAATTTGGTGAGTAAAGTATAGTAAACATGCACAACAGAGTATTATGCAGCTGTAAAAAACAAAGAATAAGGGGCTGGCCCCATAGCCAAGTGGTTAAAGTTCTGCAAACTCAGCTTCAGCAGCCTGGGTTCGTGGGTTCAGATCCTGGGCGTGGACCTACTACACTCATCAGCCATGCTGTGGAGGCATCCCGCATACAAAGTAGAGGAAGACTGGCAGAGATGTTAGCTCAGGGCTAGCCTTCCTTAAGCAAAAAAAAAAAAAAAAAAAGAGGAAGATTGGCAATGGATGTTAGCTCAGGGCAAATCTGCCTCACAAATAAATAAACAAATAAATAAGAACAAGATCTCTAGGAACAATATGAAATGATGCTGTTCAAAATTGATCTCTGCTGTTACAAAAGGTCTCTGTAAACAATATGAGAGAGATACTGTTGAAAAAAAAACAATGTGCATATGTATAGCTGACTATCTTTTGCTCATGGAAGAAAGGAAGTGAGAAAGCACACATATCTGCTTATCTTTGTAAAAACAAACCCAGGAAGGATAAACCTAAAACGTGGAGTTGATTGAAGACAAGAAGTGGAGGTGAGGTAGAGGGACAACAGGATGAAAGCAATAGAGGAGCGGGGGCCCCTTTTCTGAGGGTAGCTTTTCTAATAGATTTTGCTCTTGGAAATACGTTAATGTTCCACATATTCCAAAAACAAAAGATGAGCTAAAAAGACGGGAAGGTGAGAAAAATCTGTAGCTGAAACAAACAATCCCAACTGTATTTCAAATGAATGCCATGACCTCACTGAAGGGAAAGACAAAAGAGAAGTAAATCCAAGTAATCTATAAACAGTATTTGACTTGAATCCAGGTTGAACTGGCCTTTTCCCCACCCTGAACTTTGTTGGGTATTTAAGTCACTTAAAGCCATTTCATACATGACTTTGATCCTTACTATTTTGGCAGGAATCATAAGCAGCCTAAATAGTCAGTTTCCATCTTTTATTTACGTAGTTTGTTTTTCTGCCTAAAGTACACACCACAGAAATGGAGACTTTCCTATGCTGAACTTTTCCTTCTTAGTCCATGACCACTTGCCTGGTGTAAATTATGTCTCCTTTCTTCTTAATGTGGCTGCATATGGTTATTAGGGAAAGTTTCTTTAAATTTGGTGTAATATAATAATCACAGAATATATATCTAAACCTTGTTTCTCTCTCTCCCTATCCGTCTCTCTCCCTCTCTGTCTCTCTGTCTCTCTATGTAAACAGAGATGCCCAGCAGACCATGTACTGAAAGCCAGCTGGGTTTGTGAGTTCTGAGTTATCAGAAGATGGAAAGCTAAGATAACGATGATACAGGTGCTGCGTCCAGAGAGATACAGGGCAGCGTGATCTCTTTATAATTCGATTTCCTCATTCTACGTATAATTTTTCTTAAATTTTCATCATTGCATTTTTTTTTTTAGTTGTTAGTTTCGGTTTTTGGTAATGCTTCTGGTCCTTCCTCAATGTCCAGCTGGTTTTACTTCTGCTAGGTCAGAGTGATGAGCCCTTATTTCCAAGTGGTTTTGGACCACGGGTCCAAAAAAGCCATGTTAGATGGAATTTTGTATAAACTAAATATGAGTATAATATAAAACAATAATATCCATATATTTATATTTATAATCTGTATAAAAACATATTTAAATCTAAATACAAAATATTTTATTATATATTTATTTTCAATACATTCTATTCATATATTTATATTCAATAATATAAAAACTATGAGTATGCGACAGAAAAAAAATCTGTGGTTTTCTTTTTTTTCTTAACTTTTTTTCCAAGGAATTTTACTGGGATTATAATGGTTTATAACATTGTGTAATTTTGGGTGTACATTATTGTTTATCAATGCTGAATACACTTGATCGTGCTCACTCAAAGTAGTGTAATTTTTATACATCACCATACATATGTGACCTTTTATCCCTTTTGCCCACCCCCCAACACCCTTCCCCTCTAGTACCACAAATCTGTTTCTTCGTCCATGTGTTTGCTGATCTTCGACATATGAGTGAAATCATGCAGTATTTGTCTTTCTCTGTCTGACTTATTTTGCTTAACATCATACCCTCAAGATCCATAAATGTTGCAAATGGGATAATTTTGTCTTTTTTGTGTCTGAGTAGTATTCCCTTGTATATATATACACATCTTCTTTATCCATTCGTCTGTAGAAGGGCACTTGGGTTGCTTCCACATCTTGGCTATTGTGAATAATGCTGCAATGAACATAGGGATGCATAAATCTCTTTGGATCATTGATTTCAAGTTCTTTGGATAAACACCCAGTAGTAGGATAGCTGGATCATATGGTATTTCTATTTTTAGTTTTTTGAATAATCTCCATTCTGTTTTCCATAGTGGCTGCACCCGTTTGCATTCCCACTAGCAGTGTATCAGCATTCCCTTTTCTCCACATCCTCTCCAACATTTGTTTTTCGTCTTGGTAATTATAGCCCTTCTGATGGGTGTAAGGTGATATTTCATCATAGTTTTGATTAGCATTTCCCTAATAACTAGTGATGCTGAGCATCATTTCATGTGTCTGTTGGCCATCTGTCTATCTTCTTTGTAAAAATGTCTGTTCATATCCTCTGCCCACTTTTTGATGGCGTTGTTTGGCTTTTTTTGTCTAGTTGTATGAGTTCTTTATATATTTTGGAGATCAACCCCTTGTCTGATAAACAATTTGCAAATATTTCCTGCCAGTTGGTGGGTTGTCTTTCTGTTTTATTCATGGTTTCCTTTCCTTTGCAGAAGCTTTTGAGTCTGATGTAGTTCCATTTGTTAACTTTTTCTTTTGTTTCCCTTACCGGAGTAGACATGGGATTTGAAAAGATGCTGCTAAGACCAATGTCAAAGAGTGTGCTGCCTACATTTTCTTCTAGGATTTTTATGGTTTCAGGTCTTACATTTAAATCTTTAATCCATTTAGAATTATTTTTTGTGCAGGGTGCAAGGAAATGGTCTACTTTCATTCTTTTGCATACAGCTATCCAGTTTTCCCAACACCACTTTATTGAAGAGACTTTCCTTTCTCCATTGTATGTTCTCAGCTCCTTTGTTGAAGGTTAGCTGTCCACAGATGTGTGGTTTTATTTCTGGGCTTTCAATTCTGATCCATTGATCTGTTTGTCTGTTTTTGTGCCTGTACCATGCTATTTTGATTACTATAGCCTTGTAGTATGTTTTCAAGTCAGGGATTGTGATGTCTCTAGCTTTGTCCTTTTTTTCAGGATTGCTTTGGCTATTCAGGGTCTTTTACTGTTCCATACAAATTTTTGGATTCTTTGTTCTATTTCTGTGAAGAATGTCATTGGGATTCTGATTGAGACTGCACTGAATCTGTAGATTGCTTTAGGTAGTATAGACATTTTAACTATGTTTATTCTTCTGATCCATGAACATCGAATATCTTTCCATTTCATTAGGTCTTCTTCAATTTCTTTCAATAATGTCTTATAGTTTTCAGCAGTTTTATTTTCTTAATCAGGCTTTGTGAAATCAATGTTATCTGCTCAGAGTTTTTTATTTACCTCTAGATTCTCCATGTCATTAATATTGGATTGCTGACTAACTGTTATTTTGTATATTTTCAATTATTACCTACCATAAAATACAAGTAGATTTTCAACTATTTCTACGGATATTGAAAAGTCAACATCCAAAATCATACTTTATATGTGTATTTACCTCTATATGTTTATGTGTTAATGTTGTATCTTTTTCTTGCTTAAATCCTTGAATAGTTCACAACAGAAATAAAAGAGAAAGAGAGAAATTTAAGTTGCTAAGAACCAATTCTTCTAGGTTATTATTAAATAATTGGGGTATTATTATTAGGTTTTTAAATATGTGGAAAATAGCCTTCATAAATCCTCTTACCCCCAAGTGGTATATTTGAAATATTCTTACACAACTAAATACAGACGCAGAAAAAGAATTCTGAGACAGGCTATTCTAACGAACCCTCGTCCAGATAACTATGAAATCTATAAACCAGTCAAAGATGCTGGCCAAGGCACCCATGTGATTTGGAATGCTCGTTGCAGTGAATGATGGTTCTGGAAGGCTGCAGGGCAGGAGAGAGACATGATTCCCCTCTCTGGAGAGGCCATGGCACTTTCTGGTAAAGGATTGGCTGGTGCTAACCCGTGAAGAGGAATTTTCAATATAGGTAATTACTTTTTGTGTATCTAAATCTTCCCTGAACATTCAGTTGGGAATAATTTCATTAAATGTTATTCTTTCTACACCATAAATTAATCCCTATACTGTATCTCCCTTGTGAATCTCAAAAAGGAGTTGTGAAGATTAATCATTTAATTTGTGTGAACTGTTTGGAGACTGTTTTCCCCTAGCTCTTCAAGAAGCTCAAGATATGCCCAGCTGCACACAATAGATGTATTTTAACAAATTAATTTATTGAACAACTACTATGTGTCCCGTAGTATGCTAGGCAGTGTGAACAGAGAGAAAAAATATAAGACAATCTCTGACGTCAAGGAATTTATAAACTAGTTAAGAAAACAAAACTTCAAAAAGACATTCTCAGACACACCTACAGGCCTAGGAAGAAAAGTTAAATAAGTTAAATAAAAGTAAATTGTCTGGAGGGACCCTGGTGAACTGGAGACCCTGTTGACGATCCAGGGACACCTGTGCCTCAGTTCCAGCCAACTGCTGCTTCCAGAAATGAGCACCCAGCATCGCCAGATCTGTTGTCTGACTCAAGTGAAACGGGAAATCCAGATTTTTATGTGTAACTGACTGGTTGGCAATTGTTGGCACCCATTCAAGATTTTTATTTTTAAAACTATTTGTGGGCCCATCCAGATACATCTATAGGTCACCTCGAGCTGGTGAGCTGACATTGTGAAACCTCAGATATGAAACAACAACAATAAATAAAACCAACTAGATATAATTAAGCAACAAATTATATGTTACAAACAACATATGCATATAAGAGAAAAATGAAACTGGGTGTCGGAGTCGAAGATGACGTAGAAAAAGAAAGACCTGAACTGAATTTTGAAGGAAAATACTAACTTTTAGACCATAGGAAATGTAAAAAGTAAATAAATAAATTTTGCTGACATGTCAAGGCTAATTATGCTCTGTTGTATAGAGATGTAGCCTAAATGACAGAGACATGACCTTAACAGAAAGATCTGGAAAGCAGTGCAAATATGAAAGAAAACAATGAACAATTTTCAAATTAACTCAGTTGTGAACCACATCCAATATTACTAATGGAATACTTCTCCATTAGTCATAATGGAATATGATTATGAAAATGAAAATCTTTGTTGCCTTCAGCTTTTAAGATATAAAAGTAGTTATTGTTAATGCATTATGAGAGCAAGGGGGTTATCCAGATAAGAAGGATGTCCCCAACATTTGCTTTTAGAACATTTTGAAATATCTGTCAAGCTGAGAGTCGTGTGCAGTTGACATTTAAGAATTAAATGCTCTTTGAAAACTCCCTTCTCCTGGAAATGCCTGGCCTAAGCTGGACTGGTTATAACAAGAAAGGATGCAGAGTCGTTTGGGCAGACCTGCACACTGCCTTCCTGTTGGCCAGTGCCACCATGAGCCAAGGAATCATTACACACATCTCTGTTGTTTGTAGCCCTGCAGGGTTAGGGCACATCCTTCAGACTCACTTTTTATTTCCTGATCGATGGAGACTCAGCCACAGTGGAGTGTAAAATAATATTTGTGCACCTCTGCTAAGAAAGAAAAGTCAAAAATAGAAGGGGGAAAAAAGCCTTTTGTGGGAAAAGAGAAATTGGAACAAGATTGGTTGGAATAAAAGATTGATGAAGAGGTATTCAATGCTTGCAGGGGAACGAATTGTGAAAACAATTGATGTCAGGAAGCTTTTGATAAGACACTCAAAAATTTCATTTTAATATTTATTGCTTGTAGTGAAACTGATCAGTATCTCCAGCATGATGAGGTCATGAAAGAAGAGATTGATATAGGCAAATTCATTATTTCTGCTTCTGTTCTTTCTATTTTGATATTAGTCTATTTTCACCCAATAAACTATCCTATTGCATATCTCCCCACTTCTGCCATTTTTTTTAGTAATGTAATTTTCCTGTCATCTTTTATAAAATACTAGGGTACCCCTCTGTTGTAAGGGTAGGGATAAAAATAGCTTCCTTTAGAAGAAAACACTGACTCTAACCAGCTAAGGATCTATATTATAAACCGTATGAGAGACAAGTTAATCCTCAAGTGGGCCTTTATCAAATTATATTTTCTGGTGCTGGGGCAGCCTACCCTCCTTGAACTTCTACTTGTGTGCATGAGACAGAACCACAAGTGCTAATTAACATGGAGATTTACTCAGTCATGCAATAATATTCTGTTGTTTTTTCTCCCTTTATTGTTGCATATTTATTCAACTAGGATAGTTGAATGCAAATATTCTGATATCATTTTTTTGAAATCAAGAAAAGAAACATTTAAAAAAATCCAAATAAATGATGCAATTTAGTCAAAAACCTTGAAAGACCCCTGATGAGTCTCATGTCTCAAGGATTGGATTCAACCGTCAGCCTTTGTCCTCATGCATATCACCTACTTCTGAACCTCATACCCTCAACCATAGAATGGAGATGATAATGGTACCCTCCTCCATCATAGAGTGTAGCCAATCAGATCTCTTAATCCAGAAAATGCTCCTGGATCTATATACAGAAGGTTGGGGCAGTCAACTCACTGAATGTGGTGAAGGGCTCTTTTTCTGGGAGGTTTTCCAAAAAAGGACATGGAACTTACTTGGATGTGTACTGCAGACTGTAAATATGTTTTCACTTACACAGAGGAAGAAGCTTGAGAAAACATCTCTCATCTGTATGAAAAAGGCTGTTACTGTTGAAACTATTTTTAATGTTATCACATTATTACTATTATGTTAAGAGTTTTGAGGGAAGACAAATAGTGATTATTGGAAGATAACAGCTGAAGCCCCATCAAACCATTTAAATTTCGCCCCTAACTTAGGAGGCACCCTGCATCTCACCATTTCCACCAAAACCATCCTGGTCCAGCCACCACCCTCTCACACTTACACTACTGCCATCACCTATCTGGCTTCCAGCTTTTCTCTCCTGGTCCGTCTCCACACAGCAACTAGAGGGGTTATTAGAATATAAATCAGACCTACTGCCTTCCCCATATCGAAATCTCTCATCACTTCCTGTTTCCCTTACAATGAAATCCAAATTCCTGACTGTTGCCCACGGAGCCAGCATGCCTGACTCCTGCCCACCTCTCAGGTCTCATGCGGACTCACCCTCTACCTCCTGCCCCATCCTCCTGCCCCACCAGCCTTCAGTCTGCTCCTCAGACTAGCCAGTCTCCTTCCTACGGGGGATACCGTAGCTACCCTTTCTGCAACCTGGGACACTCACAATTGAGGGATCTGCCCAGCTGTCTCCTTCTTCTTCTTGACTTTTCTGGTCAAACGCAAGCTCCTTAGAGAGTCCTCCACCAATTGTCCTTTGCAAAGCAGCTGCCTCTACGTGGTCACTCTCTGTCCCATGACTCTACCTCGTTTTCTTCTTTTTACTAATCACCGGACAATTATCTTGTTTATTTATCTGATTTCTTCGTTGACTTCCCTCGCTCTCATCCTCTTTGGGCGAAACAGCTGTTAAGGCAGTTAACAGACCTCAGTTGCCTAGAACAGGTCTTGAACTAGCAGGAAATCACTACATGTCTTTAGATGGATGCATTAATATATGACCAGTACTTGTGGGAGGCTGAAAAATGGCCTCTCCAAAGATAGCCATGTCCTAATCCCTGGACCCTCTAAACATGTGACATTACATGGCAAACGGACTTTGCAGATGTGATTAAGTGAAGGATCTTGACTTAGGAGATTATCCTGGATTGTTTGCGTGAGCCCAGTGCAATCACTAACATCCCTATAAGAGGAGGCAGGAGGGTCAGAGTCAGAGAAGGCTATGTGATGGTGGACCCAGAGGTCTGAGTGATGCAGGGCCATGAGCCAAGGAAAGCAGGTGGCCTCCAGAAACTGGAAAAGGCAAGGAAGTAAATTCTCCCCTAGAGGCCCCGGGAAGAACACAGCCCTGCTAACACCTCAGTTTTAGCTTTCTAAGGCTAACTTTGGAATTCTGACTCTCAGAAATGAAAGAGAACAAACTTATCATATTTTAAGTTGTCCAGTTTGTGGTAATTTTTAAAGCAGCAAGAGGAAACTATACAGTAATAGATATATGAATGAGCTGACATCTGCCGCCAATCTTCCACTTTTTGCTTGAGGAAGATTGTCCCTGAGCTAACATCTGTGCCTATCTTCCTCTATTTTGTACATGGGATGCTGCCACAGCATGGCCTGATTAACGGCGTGTAGGTCCACTCCTGGGATCATATCCACAAACCCCGGGCCGCCAAAGTGGAGCATCCAAACTTAACCATTATGCCACTGGGACGACCCCATGAAATTTTTATATATAATTCAAAGGGAATAGTGAATTCAAAACAACTGACATACTTTTAGGGTCAATGTAGTTTGAAACACACAAGCAAATATTTTGGTTGTGTAATGTGCGTATTATATTATTACAAATTTATTAATAAAAATAAGTATATCATTCTTAAATTTCCAGTATTAAGGGAAAATTTAAAATCATTGAATCAGAAAAGTTCCCTGGCAATCATCTAGTTCTTCTGTCTCCCGACAATTCTTACCTAAAATATGTGAGAACAAAATTATAAATGTCGTATTTTTCAAGTCTTCGCTGGAAACAAATAACAAGGTCATCGACAGTAAGCCTGAAGTTCACTGCGGAAATGAAAACTATGACAGAATAAGACTCAGACCAGAGGCTGTGCCAAGAAAAGACGTCTGCTATCCATTAACTAACAGGAGGAGGTTGATGGATATTTAACACCAGCTACTAAGCTTACGTTATAACTATATTTATTTGGTATCTTATCAAAAAGGTGAATTTCATTGAAGTCTCTTTGCTAACCAGGGCACTAATTTTCCTGTAATATTTGAAGTTTTATTATATTAGTGTGAAGGACTGTTGATTTATAACTTTGAGATTTAAAATATTTTTCAAAAAATAGATTTGTTAAAGTGTTGGTTGTATAAACCATGTTTACCGAAAGTTGTGATTATAATGTAAGATGGTTTGTACCTGGGAACCTGTGATAATTAACTTACAACAACTTCACTGATCTGCATCTAACTAACCAAAGTTGTCAAAAGGGCTATGAAGAGTCTCTGAAAATTAGGATCATCACTAATGTATCCTCCTTCTAAAATCTATTTAACGCATGAAAATAAAAGTGACTCTAACAATGCATAATCCTAACTTGTTTAGATAATTATTATATGTAGTCCTATTCTTAAAATTTTCCAGTGCTTATAGTAAGGAAACTTCACACAATCTCAGTCCTTTCGAGGCAAAGGAAGAAGCTCCATCCTCTTCAGCATCATCATAGAGCATAGCCACTTGCCCTGCTCTCTTCAGTACATCTCCATATATTTATTTTCTATTCTTTGAGATGATTAATTTTCAAGTTTCAATATTCCTTCTCCTTTCATTGTCAGCTTCCCTTTCCTGAGTAATTTTCCAAAGTTCCCCCAAGCATCCTTTTTAAATTTCAGAGATCCAGACAACAAAATACGCAACCAACATTCTTGCTAATGCACACACACATGTATATACACACGTAACACTTATACACTATGCATGTATGTGCAATAATCTTGTATACAAAAATTTTGCTTCAAAAATAGAAGGATGCATGCAGATAACTACCTAGAAATCATTAGCATTCAACCAAATGAGGAAATGTCACTTATTCAAGGTCATCCCTGAGAGAGAAAACACCTCTGCTTTTCTTTGTATTCCTCCTCTGCAGTGGCGGTTTCCATCATAGAAGTTTTACCCTTTGTCTTATCCCTGAGCTGGTGGTTTCATCATGAGCCTTGGAATTCTTGTTATATGGTTTTTCCTCACAGTTATTTCTGTTAGACTTGCTGGCCTACGTGTCTCCCCAATTTTTATTCTTCTGCTCTTGTCCTTGTTGACCTCATTGTAACTGGCTTGTGTTCATTTCTCCAAGCTGTCAAGAGCATTTGGAATTCTGATCCTATCTCCCTAGGTTTTGCTACCCCATCTAACTTTACGACATTCTCATACGAGGTGAGCATGTACCTATTCCATCATCCCAGTCACCGATGGAGATGTTTAATAGTCCTGGGCACAGGCTGACCCTGGCGACACAGCACCTGTGTCTGCCAAGTTAATGGCATGCCGTTATTAATTACTCCTTAGGAGAAGTGTAGCAGATGACAGAGATAACACATCTCTAACAGTCCCAAACGATGAAACAACAATCTCAGGGGCTTCTGTAATGTTCATTTACATAAGTGGTTCTTGACCTTTTAGAGGTCATAGAGCCTTTGAGATCGGATGGAAGCTATGGATTCTCTTTCCCGAAAGATGTACACACACGTACCATAACATTCTGCATAACATTTCAGAGGAGTCAAGGTCTTCCCTTGAAGTGCATCTCTGGAGCTCCTAGAAGTCTAGGACACTTAGGTTAGAAATACTAATTTAGATACCTTTAAATACCGCAGCATATACATGATCTTGGAAATTAATGGTTCATTTAGTAGATGCCAAGAGAAATTACAACTTAAAGGATATTCTGTAACATGGATGATATCATATGTATACCTTACAAGTCTCTTGATCATCCATTCCATCAAACAAAAGAAAGAATTATTCATGTATTTAAATTAAAAAGATTTTTTGGTGAGACGAGGCAAAATTAATTTTTCTAATTGTGTTAAAATACACATAATATAAAATTGACAATGTTAACCATAATTAAATATAGAGTTCAGGAGGGCTAATTATATTCACATTGTTGTGCAACTGCTCTCCAGAACCTTTTCATGCTGCAAAATTGAAACTCTATACCCAGTAAAAAACAACTCCTCATTTCCCCCTCCCCTCAGCTCCTGGCAACCACTATTCTATTTTCTCTTTGTAAGATTTTGGCTATTCTTGATACCACATATAAGTGGAATAATACAGTATTTATCTTGTTATGTATGACTTCTTTCACTTAGCATAATGTCCTCAAGTTTCCTCCATGTTATAGCACATATCAGAACTTACTCCTTTTTAAGGCTGAACAACATTCCATGGTATGTATATGCCATATTTTTTTTACCCATGCATCCATCAATGGACACGTGGGTTGCTTCCACCTTTTAGCTATTGTGAATAATGCTCCTATGAACATGGGTGTGCAAAATTGAATTTTAAACAAAGAAATCTTACTGCTAATGTAAAGGCTGCTGCATTCAATATTTTTAGGTTTAAGTTTTTAAAAATACTTTGTATCATTTTTATTGCTAAGCATAACAAACATGCAGAAAAGTACACAAAATAACTCAACCGATTACCACAAAGTGAATGGTCACATAATCACCCTCCAAGTCAAGACATGGAAAAAGGTCCTGTGTGGAACTTACTTTCTAAAGTATGTCTACTACATGCCAGATATATCCCATAAAAAATTTATTCAGTATCCCCAAGAATGCTGCCCAGTAGATACTATTACTTGTTCTAAGTTGATTAAAGGAAAGATTAGAGTGTCCTATAGCTAATAAGTGACAGAGTGGGATTCTAAAGATCAGCCTCTCTGCAGGACACCTCCACATCTGGTTGGACTAGGCAGAGGCCACTTGGTTCAATTAAAACCATCAATTATATTAGAAATTACCAAAGGCATAAATCTGACTGATATTGGGTTAATGAGTACGTTGTTTATCCCATTGATATTCCTCACAGTAACTTCTACCCACTGTTTAATTTTTCTCTGTGGAGTAATTTAAATAGATCAATTAACATTTCTATATGAGAGCCCCGAAGTAACCAAAGAATGTGAGCACATCCCCGTGAAAACTCATTCCAGGATTCTCCCGAGGTTCCCTCACTGAAACAGGGTCTCTAGACTCCTTGACTTTCCTGATGGTCCTCTTATGGCCATTCTCTAGTTTGTCAGTGCACCTTGTAAAGTGAAGTTTTGTCCAGAACTGACATTGTATTTTAGATTTTCACTATCCAATGCAAGGAACAATTCATTCATTCACTCATTCAATAAATATTCAGTTAAGAGCTTTCCATCTGTTCGGCATTGCTCCAGACCATACCTTCTCTGACAATACTCTTGATTTACACAGGGGTAACAGGCAGATTTTTATAGTCTTGCCACGCTGTTGTCTCGCACTGAACTTGGGATCAACTAAAACCCTAGGTGCTTTTTACATGAACTAGTGTCAAAGCAGGCCATCATCCTATATTTACATAATAGGTTTTCTGAAACCAAATCCTTATGCTACCTTCACAGTACATATCCAAGTTTCACTGTGGTAATACCAAAATTGGTATTTTGGTTTGTCAACAGAACCCAATATTTTAAAATGTTTTCTGTAGGCTTTAAAGGCTAAAAATTCTATCTGTTTAAAAAGCATCTTTTCCTCCTTTATACACCTCTCTTTCCATAAAACCAAGCAAACAAAATCTTTAAAATTGTTCTTTTTTGTCATGCTTTGCACCTTATTGTCATTACCACTTCTACTTTACAAAACAGAGTACACTGACACCAAGAGTGATTAAAAAGAAAATGCAAATAGGAAACAATGTTTCCTTAAACTGACATCTTTTATTTCCTATGGGCTAAAAATGGTAATTGATCTGACTGCATTACAATTTTTCAAAACAAGAACCTAGTTCTTGAAGTGGCTTAATTTAGCCAGGAAATACTTGAACAGTCAATGGGAATTTTTTTATTCCATTAGTTCTATGAATACAGCTAATGACTCAGAAAGTACAAAGTAGTAGTTTAAAGTAGCTAAGACAAGTTATTATGATTATGAATTATGGGAAAGCACCAATTACCTAAGACCAATGCCTCAAGAGTAAGGTTGTCATATTTGGCAAATAAAAATACAAGCACTTAGTTAAATTTGAATTTCAGATTTGTTGTTCATCTGTAATTCAAATTTAACTGAGTGTCCTATATTTTATCTGGCAAACTTATGCAACAGCCTTAGATGTGGCAATTATTAACAGAGACATTAACACCAGAATTATTTTTTCTCTATCAGAATTCATTACCCGCAAAAATGAGTAGCTAATATAATTTGATATTTGACTTCTACAAAATTAGAAGGCAAAAGTTTTTTTGTTTGTTTGTTTTTTGCAATTGCTTAAAAATAGAAGGGGCATGATAAGACCTCAGAGATGCCAACTATCATTTTTTTACTATACCCAGTCATTTCTTAAAATTAGATAGACAGAAAAAGGTCATACAGTCCATATCTATCTATTTAAAATATCAATAATATAAAATTTACCATTTTAATCATATTTAGGTGTACAGTTCAGCAACATTAAGTATCATCGCTACCATCCATCTCCAGGCATTTTTCATCTTCCCAAACTGAAACTTTGTATTCATTAAATACCAACTCCTCATGTCCGTCTTCCCCCAGCTCCTGGTAACCACTGGTGTATTTTCCATCTCTATGAATTTGACTATTCTAGGAACCTCATATGGGTGGAATCAGATGATATTTGTCCTTTTGTGACTGGCTCATTTCACTGAGAAGAATCTTAAAGTTTAGTCTTAAAGTTTCATCTATGTTGTAGCATGTGTCAAAATTTCATTCCTTTTTAAGGCTGAACAATATTCCATTATATACATTTTGTTTATCCATTCATGGACATGTGGGTTGTTTCCACCTTTTGGCTATTGTGACTAATGCAGCTATGAACATTGGTGTACAAATAGCTGTTGAAATCTCTGCTTTCAATTCTTTTGAGTAAATACCTAGAAGTGGAATTGCTAGATCATATGGTAATTCTATGTTTAAACTTTTGAGGAACTGCCATACCATTTTCCACAGTGGCTGCACTATTTTATTCCCACCAGCAATGCACAAGAGTTCCAATTTATCCACACTCTCATCAACACTTGTCATTTCCTGTTTTTGGGGGTTTTTTTGTAATAGCCATCCTAACAAATGTGAAGTGGTATTTCATTGTGGTTTTGACTTGCACTTCCCTAATGATTGGTGATATTGACTATCTTTTTATGTGTATATTGGCCTGGTTATAAAGACTCAAAAGTTAAATTTTAAAAACATAGTAATATTTATTGTAAAAATATGAGTTTTGATCTAGATCTTGCACCACATATAGAAATGAACTCAAATGGATCATACACCCATATGTAAAAACTAAGACTGGAGAAAATATTTATAAAAAATATAGAGACAATGTTTATAATCTTGGTTTAGGCAAAAAATTCTTAGATATAACACCTAAAGCAAGATCCATAAAAGAATAGATTGATAAATTCGACGTCATGAAAATGAAAAACTTCTGTTCTCTGAAAGACACAGGGAAGGGAATGAAAAAGCAAGCCAAATATCGAAAGAATATCTTTACAAAGCAATTATTTGATGTATGACTTGTATCCAGAATATACAAGAACTCTCAAAACTCAATACAAGGAAAACAAACAACCTAATTAAAAATACTGAACAAAAGGTTTGAACAAACACTTCACCAAAGAGGATACTTGGGTGGCAAATTAGTACACGAAAAGATGCTCAACTTTGATAGTGATTAGGGAAATGCAAATTAAAACCACAATGAGATATTCCTACAAACCTATCAGAATGGCTACAATTAAAAAGACTAATCATAATAAATATTTACAAAGATGTGGAGTAACTGGAACTCTCAAGCACTGTTGTTGGGAATATGAAATAGTAAGCATTCTGGAAAAGAGTTTGTCGATTTCTTAAATTTAAAAACACACCTACCACGTTTCAGCTAATCTACTACAAATGAAGGTATATGTCTACTCAATGATTTACCTACAAATATTCATAGTATCTTTATTTATAAAACTTCAGTAGCTAAAAACCGGATAAAAAGAAATGCCCATGGACAGGTGAATAGGTAAAAATGTTGTAGTTAATCCACACAACAGAATACACTCAGCTACAAAGAGGAATGATACATCAACAACATGAATGAGTCTCAAAAATACTGTGCTTAATAAACAAGCCAGACTAAGGAGTGCATACTATATGATTCCATTTACATACAATTCTTGAAAATGCAAACTAATCTAGAGTTACAGAAAGCAGATCAGCAGGTGCCTGGGGATGAGGGAAGAGGCAGGTGGAAGGAAGAAGTTGCAAAGGGGTACAAGGAAATTTTGGCGGCGATGTATCTATTCACTACCTTGCCTGTGGTGATGGTTTCCAGGGAATATACTAAAATGTAACAAATGTGAGCCCTGTAGATATGGGCAGTTTATTTTATGTCAATTATACATCAGTAAATCCATAAAAAAGAAAGCCAAAGTAACCAAAAATTTTTTTAAGGATAAGACATATGTAGTAAAATATGAGCTGATAAGGACCTGGAAATCGTTACCGACATAGGCAACGCTTTGTAAGTTGCACGCGGAGTCCACAGGTGTTCAGTTTATTCTGCTTTACAAGTTACTTATACATTATAAACCTTTATATGTATAAAGTAATACAAATAAAAAATTACTGATCCTTGTACACAATTAAAACGGTCCCCATTTTACAATGCCATATATATGTGTGTATGTGTATAAGAGTGTGGATCCGGGATGAAGGGAAAAATAATAAAACAAGAAAAATATCTCTCATGAACCAATGATAACATTGTGTTGTGAACTAACAGTATGGTTATTTCAATTCTTTGCATCTGATGTAAAAACAAACAAACATAATCACTACTGGTTTTTAAATCCACTGCATGATTTCCCAGTAGTTTAATTTTGAGAACAAAATTAGCATGAAGATCCAAGCAGACTTGGGATATTTTGATCTGGAAAAATTTTATCCATATATACATGAGGATTAACTTTATTTTCAAATTAAATGGCTGATTTCAGAAGGAAATGTTTTCAACAACTTTATTAGTGATAGCTGAATGATGGTGTAGCCGCAGCCCTCATGCCACAGCTATTGAAAAGGTTTAGGCTCTCAGTTTAAGCTCCTTGAATGTAAAGAGATCCAGACAAATAGCTTTTCTTCTCTAGCACTCTGTTTGGCTGGTTAACACAAGTTATCGATTCTGGGATTTAAGGTCGCCAAATACTTTCTTAATTAAGAGCTGTAAGCAATTGACTACCTCCATTTCCCCTGCGCCTCCTTTCTTAGTCCCGGCTAAGATTAAAACTCTCTGTACCATTTTTCAATTCATCTCAAGGGAAACAGTCTCAATTTAGTATAAAAATGGTAATGACTCGCTAGTGACCTCATCTCAAGGGGTCAGTAACTCTGCTCCCCATATCTCTTTTCTATGTTCCCAGGTTCAAGCAACATCTACAACTGGATTTCAAGGTGCAGTTTGTAATCTCTCTGAGACTGTGGGATGCTCCTGGTGATACCGACGGACTGAGCCAGCAGCAGAATCCCACAGCTTCCCTGTAAGCACAGCCCTACAAGCCAGCCAGGCTGAAACACTGCTCTGAGTTTTCTGATTTTTATATTCATTCTAGACAACTATTAATGTTAGTGCCTATTTTTAAAGTGCACAGGATATTTCAGGAAAATCAATCTAGGTATTCTTATTTTAAAAAATATTTATTTTAAAAGTTATTCTATATCCTTCAGCCATTCAGACTTAACCTTATGACATTTTTAAAGATGGTTTTCTTTTTTTTGTTTGTTTTTGAGGAAGATTGGCCCTGAGCTAACATCCATGCCCATCTTCCTCTACTTTATATGTGGGACGCCTACCACAGCATGGCTTGATAAGCAGTGCTTAGGTCCACACCCAGGATCCGAACCGGCAAGCCCCAGGCCACCAAATTGGAATGTACGAACTTAATTGCTGTGCCACGGGGCCTGCCCCAAAGATGGCTTTCTTTAGGGAAAAAGTCATATTTGAAAAGAATAGGCCAAACTTAAATTCTACACATTTTAAATTGGCTGAAAACCTTATTCTCAGAGACACTAAACCTATGGAGATCTTTTCAGACATCCATAATGATAAAAATAAGGTCCGTATATAAACTGGTGATGGCTACTGGTGACTGTACAAGGTAATAGCTGTCCACAGTTCAATGAAATATAAACCACCAAGTAAGAGGCCACTGACAGTAGGAAGTCAGAATTCCTTTATTGGAGGATGAATAATGTGTAAAATCTAAGTGTGGTAGCATATTTGAATCCTCTGAATGAAGGTTAATAGGGAGCAGATGGGCTGAGAAGCCATGCTTACATCATTTGAATCACAGCATTGTTGAAGTTATGCCAAATTAGAGTAAAAATTCATAGTTATAATAGAAGACAACTGAAATACATGAATCATGGTGTAGAATTTTTTAAAAAACAATATTCAAATGTTCCCAGGGATTATGAGTCAGATAAAATTAAGTCACGCAGTATTTTCATGTAATGTTTTGTATGACACATTTACCTAAAGGCTTATCCTAAAGCAATATGTTTCTGCTTTTATCAATTGCCTGAGGATGGAAGAATATCAATGATATTAGAAGTTTTAAACCTCTTTAATATTTGCATGATATTAGATGAGCTATAATCACACATAAAGCGACCTCCTAGAGAGCTTTTGAGAATTGCTTTTGCCTGAGGTCTCTGGCACTAATACTTCAAGAGATTAGAAATATCCTATTGAAAAAGAGTTCTCGTTTTGCCTGTAGAAATCAAGCAAGCTTTATTAAACACTGAGGAAGAAAAAGAGCTATTATAAATCAGGGATAGTCCCCTCAGTTGCCCACGTTTCTTATCACAGATTAAAAACCAATCTCAGAAATGAAAAAGCTACATGGCCACAGGTTTGTCACAACGCCAACTTACTGAATTTAGGCGGGAGATCACACTGGCATAGATTGCTATAGTTTTTGATGCAATTCTCAATGACTGGATTTACTGACTTGCTTTGGTTTCATGAAGACAGTGGCTGGCTATGAATATAATCCCATGTAAAGAGAAGAGGAGTGGTTAAAAAACACTTGCCTACCCAATTTCCACATTTTTTAAGAATAATTTTATAGTAAAATTTTCCTCTAAATCCATCCCATCATCACATGATTTTTCTTGCATTCCTCTTAGGTATAATGTTATTTCTTTGCTATAAATAATCTTTCCACAGTTAAAGTATTCTACTATTTTATGATCTAACAAACCACAGGATTTAAATTATAGTCATTGACCATGAAACACTGCCCTTCCATTCTAACCTTTATATGCTTTCTTTCCTTCTTTTTCCACTAAACATGGAAAATTAGGGCCATTTATATGCTGAATATTGATCAGAAGAGAAAAATATATGAGGTATGAGTGATATTCTGACTACTGACTTTCCGTTCACTCAGTATTACTTACCACATCAATCACTTAATTCCACAGCGTAAGTTCTTTTTTCTTTATGATGAAAAGGTTGTTTTTTTTTAAAGAGGAATGAGAAATTTGATTTTCTTCAGAGTTCACAAAATCCAAGAAAGAACATTTACTGAAAATTCATTGTTTAAAGATTTTAGGGCCTTCAGTAATGGTTTCCTTGATGGTTTTAATACTAGGTTTTAGCAAACTCTTGAGTGTGTCAACTGGAATGGGAATTTCTTTTAAGAGGTGCATTAGTTATGACTTTGGAAGCATTTTATGTCAAACATAAGTACATGATCTCTAAGGCCATATCTCCTTTCTGACTGGGGGATGGAGCCAAGAGAATACTGAACAGCATAATGGAATCCTGTCCATGAGGATTACCAGCTTCAGCCCTGGAGTTTCTGAATGGAATGGAGATGCACGTGGGTGCTTTGGGTTGCCACGGTCCCTGGGGATGGATACGGCCGTTTTAGTTGGCAGGGCCAGGGATGCTAAGCACACTGCAATACCTGAACGATCCCACCTGAAAAAGAATTGTCCTTCAAACAGCCCCCCTAGAACACTTGAGAAGCACCAGTTGCTTTATGCACAGAGTCCTCTCTGCCTTTCCTCCAAAGTAATTCAAAAGCATTTATTGAACAACTACTGTGTGCTAGGTCTAGAAAGACATGAGTAAATAAAAACAACTCCTTCCTTCAAGGATCTCCCAACCTAGAGGAAAAAAGAGACTGGTAAATAAAGGACTTTGCAGATAAATTTTGTAAGTGCTGAGCCGACAGCAGGAACTCAGGAATAAAGAAACCAATGAGAGCTCTGATATCACAGATATTAGTTTCCCTTGGAAAGAGAATAGAGCCTGGGAAAACTTCACGGAAGAAGTGACTGTTAAACCTGGCCTTGAGGGATGAGAAGAATGTGCCACGTGGAGGAGGAGGAGGAGCGAGGAATTGGCAGCAGCAGGTAGGTATGCATCCCAAGCATAGAGAAAAGCATGAACAAAGGCACAGACCACGAACATGCCGGGCCCACTTGCCGAAGAGCAGAGGGTGTGTCATGTCACCCAGTGGATCCTTGTTCCTCAATCTCAGAGTTAAGTCTGTTAAGCATGCTTTCTACGTTTTCATACAAGCAGACGGAGGAAGTTTGAAACAAAGAAGAACTAAACAGGTAGTCCTCTGACATGCCACTAGAGACTTCCCACTATTTCCACTGTGCGGTTGTATTGAAGTGAAGTTGTTCCCGGAGCTATAAATCCACCTAATACTACTCTATTGTTCTATGAAAGATGGGAAAGAGAGTAAGTGCATGCTATCAGCCAGCACTTCATTGACACTCTCTCATCCAGACAGCTCAAGTAAGGGACTTTTAATCCCACTTTCCACATAAAGAATCTGGTTGTGGGGGGCTTCAATACCTTATATAAAGCCACAGAGCCAGCTGATACGTAGGGGAGTGACTGCAATACAGGCTTGCATAATCGGCAGGTTCATGCTCTGTTCATGTGTCTTCATTTATTCACAAATACATCAGGAGAAGATTCAACCAATGGTGAAGCCCAGATACACCACTGCAGGCTTTCCTTTATATCACTCTATTAGCACTTAGAATTATAATTTCAGTGTCTAAATTATTATTGGACTATCGATCAATCTTCCTATTGATCATCACCACTCTCTCTCAGCACTCGCGAATCATTTCTTTCATAGTCAGTTCTACAATTTGCCAGGCATCAGTGACAAATCCACCAGTTGATAGCTTCTGTGAAGAGAGGAACAACATTCATCCGTCTTCAGCCTTCTACCATCCTTCTCAACATTTGAGTGTCATCAAAGATGACAGACAGAAGTGCCCCATCCATTCCGTAAGACCCTGCTATATAAACAAACCACACCTATAGGTTTGAGCTCGTTGCAGGACACTAGAGCTTACTGCTGAAACATGTGGGCTCTGAAGAAAACCTGGGATCCTGGCTTCCCCACTCACTAGCGATGGGAACTAGGGCCAAGTCTTAGACCTCCTTAAACTTCAATTTCTCTAACTATAAAATAGAACTAATGGTAGTAATCATATCACAGGTTTATTGTGAAAAATAAATGGGATCAAACTTGTAAAGCACTTAACCTTCTTGCTGGCATTCTATAGGCACTTGGTATCAGCTATCATTTCAAGCAGCTAAATGTTCTTTTACTATCTCCTTGCTTGAATTGAGCTTTCATTACCTTTGAAATGTTTATTTTACTTCAATTTAATTATTTATTCCTCTTTTAGAAATAATAAAAAAGTTGACTAGTATTGTTTTTCTTAACTATCCATTAACATTACCCCATCAATCCTAAACAGTGGACTTCTCTTTCTTTACACGTGTCATGAAAAGTGCAAAGGACAATAAAATATGTTTGCTGCATTATTTCATTCATTCATTCTCTCACTCATTCATTCATTCATGCTATATACAACATAAACCATAGCTCATTTCTTGCTTCAGTTCTATGAAAATATTTTTATAACTTCCTATCTTTCCTCATACTTGTCCTTTGTTATTTCCCATCTCCTTCGGCATTTGTACTTTCCTTTCAAAATGTGAACTCAGTAGGAAGCATCTAAATTGGCTTTGCTAGACATCACCCCATTTTTCTTTCCTAATATTATCACATGTAGGGGAATGGTCAGAATGTTTTCTTCCAGAACCTTAACTCAAATTCCTTCACAGTATCTGCACCCTGCCTTTTCCCTGAACTTGGAGTCAGTGTTCCTGGAGGCCATAGGATGTATCTGGTTTCCACTGCATTTCCTCTCCTGCAGGCGGAGACCTCCATGATGACAGGGCTACTGTTTCTGACACTGTCCTCCATCTAGAATAAGCAGTCCTCTTGGAGTTTCCCTTAACTTTTTTGAGGAGGCATTGCCAACAAATTAAGTCAAAAATTTAACTATTTTCAGCAGGAAACGTTAGACCTTTGCTCATTCAGTAAATACTGATTGAACCTCTATTGCTGTGCCAGTCTCTGACCTACATAGGAAAGTGTCACCCCATCCCCCTGCCCACCTAGAAATTCTGCAGCCTGATCTTTAGAGGTTATAATGCTTATCCAGCCTGGGTCGAATTAACCCAGCAATGTGCTTTCTTCAGCTAACACATTACATTAAAAAAGTAAGCCACTTTTCCAAAATTCAAAGATTTCACATAAAAGTCCAAATTGTGGACGTCCCTTGAAAAACAGGAAGATCTAGCAACTGTATGACTGCATTTCCATAGGGCAAAAATCAGCTAGAGATAAGCAGTAGCCATTCCATCAGATAGGTTTAAATGAAGGTGTCTTCTACACGAGTGATATGTAAACAAAGTATTCTGGATTGACAGCATTCAACCTGGCCTGCTCCACTCAGTTACCTTCCTGAGCCCTGTGGGCATTCCAGTCTGTACCTCCTGTCCTATACCATCTCTTCCATTTTCCTATCCTTTAGGATTCCTATAAATGATCTCTGTGGGTTCCTGCTCACTTAGATTTGTAAATTATCATATCAGTGTAAACCCAGGCCACTACCAGGCCACATGGCCTTTTGTGAAAAAGTGGAAGAAGGCAACCTTATTCCACTTTGTATCTATCTGTTGGAAAATCACTGTGAAAAGCTGATTTTGTTAGATCAAGATACATGTCTACTTTATGACAAAAAATTGTCATAATAAATACGCACATCTGTGAAGTTCACTGTTGAATGGTGTCATTTTACTTATGACACTGTTGGGCGGGGCCCAGTCTGCATAACCTTCCACTATGGCTCTGAGACGCACCTTCTTGTCACCTACTGGAGCTTCTTTGCACCCCTGCCCCCCCACCACCACTTCCACTCTCATACACAAAGCTTCATGAAGGTTGTTATGCCTACAAGATGTTTGTTCCTTCTGACCATTATTCTTATGAGATTTTTTTCCTGCTAAAGTTAGATCTCTAAATTTTCTACCCTGTGTAGGGCTGTGCTTGCTGCTATTTGTAAAATCAGTAGCCAAGTCGTCACTAACCTCCCAATCAGATCCCTTGAGGTAATATGAGGGGAGCTCATCTGTGTAGTTTAAAGAAATACTGAGCCCTGTTACTACACTTTTTCCTTTTTATTCAGTTTTAAATGAGAAAGGGACTGTTGTGCTCTTGAAATAAAAAAAAGTAGGAGTTACTCTTTCCCCCTAAATCTTCCCTTTTTCTGCTACTCTTTTCTTATAAAAAATAAAGCAAACAGAATGCCATATCAAAAATACTTCTGAAGAAAAATACATTTAATAAGCTGTAACAAACATTTGGTGATGGGGATAGAAGACAGCTCTTATTCTTCTGGTGGGAGGGTAAACATCGCAATGTTCTATTTTCCAGATAATGTATCATAAAGCACTACATTCATGCGAGTATGTCATAGTCATTGCTATTGAGGAAATAAGTCATGAAGCAGCTGCTCATGCCAGGATCCTCTGACTCTAAGTCCAGTGTTCTCTCCTCCCAACTGAGCTCCTTTTATCAACAGCAAGAGCTGACGGTTAGGGGCACAGAAGTCAACACCTAGGAAAATGTGAGCAAAAATCGCAGACACTCCTCTTTTAAAAGAGTTGAGGAAGAAAGAGCTTAAGTTTCTTTGAGGGTCAACGGATAAAGGATGTCACGGAGCTATAGGGCACAGCCTTACTCCAGGCCCACAAAGGGTTAGAAAGAGACACAGTTCGATCTGCATTGGCTCCCCACTTCCCTCGGGAAGAGGGATCTCGAGTAGGTCAGCTGTCTTCTCACCCTCTACTAGGGCCCCGCAGGTCACTGTTCTACTGGGACAGTGTCCAGCAAGCACACATTCCTCATCCCTAGATAATTCCCTCAAAACCTCCCTTTCTGGAACACAGACAACACCTAGTACAAGCACCACAAATAGTAGGCAATCTTCAAATGTTAACTGAAGGAATGAATAGAATCCACACTTTAATTCACGGTAAAAGATATGTTAAACATTTAAGGTTTTAATCCCCACAAGAATGTCTGCATGATTAATGGTGTTTTTTCCAATTAACATCATACATCAGTAGGTTGTGAACTTTCGAATTTCAAAGACAAATAAAAGTTCAGAAAACAAAACAAAACAAAAACAACCCACAAATGGGGATAACCATAATATTACCAGCTTTTATTGTTACCAAATATATATATTTTAAAAATCACCATCATTTTATTATA